>NC_135442.1:14722780-15022780 GCF_051991255.1 Vanacampus margaritifer
TGAAAGATACCAGTTGGATCAGAAAAGACCTGGATGAGTATGAAGCTGTCGAGTGAGTACAATTATTTAATTGAAAGAGAGAGAGAGAGAGAGAGAGAGAGAGAGAGAGAGAGAGAGAGAGAGAGAGAGAGAGAGAGTGTAACTTTTACTCTGCCTTCATTTGTTGTCTTCTTCTTCCACAGCCGAGATCCAAACTTTGGCTCATCTGTTCTCAGCCACTACAGATCTACCGATAGTCTAAGCAGGTAAAATGTAAATTCTTCTCTGGGGTAAAAAATCTTCACAACATTTAGAAATACAGTACTGTGTGTATATGATTTTCATTGGACAGCCAATGCTGCTGAAAGAAAAACAGCCCAGTGTGAATATACTAATGGCTCATTTTTGTGCAAGGCTTGACTTTTTATTCTGTTACAGCAGAACATCCAAAGTTGAACACAATCGATTCTGTGTAGCTGATTGACTTCCATGTTGTTCGAATTCCCAAGCCTTGTTTTCCCGCAGGAAATAATGTGACGTAAATTACTGCCACTGACCCAAAAGTTGAGGATAATGTTTCAATTAGCATTTTATCTATTTACTGCATGCAAGTGTAATAATAATACCACTGTATATTATGGTTGTTACTGTTGGAGGACTTGTTGATTTGGATGCTCACCAAATATCAGTCATGTTGAGGCTTATTTTAATTGACTTTTTAGGCATTTTTCTAGAAAAAAAAAACTCAGGGTTTTCCACTTTGAAGGTTCTACTGTATAAAAATGTAAGAATGACAATAATAATGGACATGTCGCAATGTATGTGAAATGTTGTGGTGTGACTCGCTTTTATCAGTTGATTCTTTTGTTTCGTTTTTTGCTATCGTGTCGGACTTTGAACTGCAATTAGTGGCTGATTTTTATTCAATTTCCTACTAAAGTATTTATTTATTTTTATTTATTTTTTTTTTTGCGTGTTGCTTACAGCCCTGTGACAGAAAAAACACAAATGACCAGGTCATCATCTGTACAGGCTCTCAGCAAGAGGTAAAACTCTGGTTCAGCAGGTTCTCATTCTTTAGCATTTTCGGACGTTTGCAGGGATTTTATTTGCTATTTCATCAACATGCCAGGACCACAGGAAACTAAATGGCATTTGTCTAACATAGAGACCACTAACACTACTGTAAATACAAATGAATTAAATTAGCCAAACTGACGATGTGAAATTGTATCGTAAGGATGTCGATATGCACCACTGATTGTCATTTTTTTATTGTCATAGATTCAGCGGGAGTCAGGATGAGCTGCCATCCAGGTTTGTGTCAAATTTGTTTTAAAAAATGTTCACGAAAAGTGCCGCAAAGCCTTTTAAGTATTGCTTTTCTGCCTTGTCACACACAGCTCCTACACCAATTCCCGAGTCTCCTACACTCAGAGGTAGATTTTTCCTATTAAAAAAGAAAAAAGATATCAAGCAAGTTGACTTTGCAAGATGTGAAGCGGTTGCAAATATTCAAATTTCCCCTTTATGGAAATTATATATGTTAATGTGTCTCCTCCAGCTCCCCCTCCTACAGGAGAACTGACGAACCGGATTCAAGGTGTGCCAGCAACAGTCATTCATGCATCCAAATTAAATTTAACCAAAACAAAAACAAAAAACAGTAGAACATATTATTTTTGAAACTTGTGTTGTATCTTCAGCACCACCACCACCACAGTGAGCAAGGATGGCAAAATCACCGAAACCACGGTCACCACCAGCCAGAGTGTCAGGTAGAGAGTGCCCTGTCGTGTCATTGGATTGTCGTTTGTCAGATTATAACAAAATTGTTGTTCTTTTTTTATTAGCAGAACAAGTCCTACCAAGACATTTAGCGAGCGAGTGCAGTCCTTCAGCAAAGGGTAAACGCTATTAACTCATTCACTCCCAGCCATTTTCACTGTTTGACTGAATTTTGACTGATATTGCAAGGCCCACAGAATATTGTGTTCTATTGCTATAAAAACATGGAACTTACCAAAAGAAAGATTAGTCTCTTCTTTCATCAAGAAAAAAATATTTTTCTGCATGTCATTTCAAATACACACACACAACAAAATATTAGGCCTACTTATGTTGTAGTATAGGACAGTATAATACGAGTAACTTCAACTAAGCTATGTCTGCCACCTAGCGGTGAATGGTGCATTTACAACTTAAAATATACAGACAATGCATATTCGCAGTTTGGCGAATTTTTGCGGATTTCTTTTTGGGTATATTTTATGTATATTTTGTTACTTTCTGGATCCCTCATGTACCCCCAATTTGTTGTGGAAAAGGTATATTGGAAAAATCCATCCATCCATCCATTTTCTTGACCGCTTTTCCTCACAAGGGTCGCGGGGGTGCTGGAGCCTATCCCAGCTGGCTTCGGGCAGTAGGCGGGGTACACCCTGAACTGGTTGCCAGCCAATCGCAGGGCACACAGAGACGAACAACCATTCTCACAATCACACCTATGGACAATTTGGAGTGTTCAATTAACCTGCCATGCATGTCTTTGGAATGTGGGAGGAAACCGGAGTACCCGGTGAAAACCCACGCAAGCACGGGGAGAACATGCATATTGGAAAAATAATAATTATAAATAATAATAATAATTTAAAAAAAAAGGTGTATTGAATGTTTATCAGCAGATGCTCATCCCTGCTCTAAAATGTCTTTAGTGCGTGTGAATGGTTGGTTATCTATTTTTGCCCTGCAATTGGCTGGCAACTAGTTCACGGTGTACATTGCACAATGCCTCTTGCCTAAAATCAGCTGGCATCGGCTCCAGCACATCCGTGATCCTCGTGAGATAGGCGGTACAGAGAACGGATGGCTGTATAGTATTCATGTAGTATATAACAATTGTATTTCTATTGGTTTAACAGCATGAAATAGCACACAAAAAAAGTGTATTTTTGTATGTCCTCAGTGCTGAGGACAAACTGTATGATTCGTTTACCCCCAATACTATCAGAGATGACATTGGAGACAGGTGAGATTTTTATTTGTTAAAAGTAGTGACAAAACGGAGTAAAAATGCCATTATTTTCCCTGTGGTTAAACAAGTCTCTCCAGCAGCGAGACAATGACTGTGACAAGGAGTATTAATGGGTAAGTCTTACGTTTAATCAGTGAAATAAATAATAAACGGGGACTGTATATGTGAGTCATGTATGTGAATGTTGTCATGCGCTCGCAGAGCTGAAAATGAGCTGTATGACACCCTGCTGCCGAAAGGCATCTCCTCCGCTCAGTCTTCATCTTACAGGTAAGACCAAATCCATGGTTGTGCGACAAGCTCACATCTCACAATGGACACTTTCACGATGTTCTTGTGTCTTTGTGTCAGCACCTCGAGCATGACAAAGAGAGAGCTAGTGACGATCGAGAGCAGCGTAGCGCCGCTAACTTCTTCGTCATCCTTGCGCTCCACCAGGTAAACATGCATGCGTGGAGAATGCTTCAGTATTTATTTTTATTTTTTATTTTATTTTTTAGGACTTTAGGCCATGACTGTATATTTGATGCATTACATCATGTTTACTAAACTTGAGTAGGGGAGACCGGGGCTAGTTGTCACATTGCAATTTTCTTCTCCACCAGAGGGCACAACAAAAAAGTGGAATACTAGTTTTCTTTGTATAAATGGTCAGGGGTTGTGCACTGTCTGAGAAGAGAATAGCACATTGTGAGCTGCAATGAGTGCCAGTACCCGGTAATCTGTTTTGCACAACTCAAATTAACATTTTTCAACCATATATTTTGATACAGGCACCGTACATAGACAAATTCATTCTAGCAGCAAATTATTTGGACTCGTTAGAGGAGAGATTCAGGCATCTTGTCATGCCTCAGTCACCGCTCTGTTTTAAGCTAACTTTAAACTAGAGCAAGTATTAGCCAATATGGTAGTTTGGGGCAACTTGTCTCAGTCATTTTGGGGTTTATTGTCACATTTGCAAAGAATGGGCCAATGAAAAAATTTAAAAGTTTACGTATGCCAGAATTGTTCTTCAGATAATAGAATTTGATGAGTGAGGAAATTAATTTGCCACGTTCTGGTTCATTGTTTAAAAATGGAACTACAGTATGCTCACATGTCAGGACTGGTTAAAGTTTCATGATAAATCATCCATCCATCCATTAACTGAAATGCTTAATTTTTTGGCTTTCAATTTAATCTCAAATTTCCAATTTAAGTGGGGGCTGAGAGCTTTAACATGCCGGCAGTTCCTAAGGACTTGAAAGTTTGCTAAATGACTATTCTAAATTTTCTAGAACAATGATAAACAATTTATCTGGCTGCAAAAAATAAATCAATTAAATCAATTAAAAAAACAGGAGAACAAAGATAAGTTTGCCCTTATTTTATTAGTTGCAAAATCCAGTGTGACATCTTACCCCATATAGTGTGACAACTTACCCGTTGGTGGGGCAACATGTCACATGTTCACTACCTCTATTTGATGGCTTATAACTCTGCACTAACAAAATTCATGAAAATGACATGAATACAAAAAATATACATAAGACTTTGGTATTTCATCTAGTACACATTTGTTTATACTTGATGTATTGATTCCAAGAAATATATAAAAGTATAAAAAGTGATACAACAAGCCCCAGTCTCCCCTACTTATGTTTTATACATGTCATTGAAATTCCGTTAACTTACTATACACCAATAAACGATGCCACCGTACTTTTCTCTTTGATATGCAGCCGCTCTTACACTGATGAAATTCCCAGCGCCCGTGTCACCTCTTACACTGTCAGCAGCCTGCCCGGGTATACACACACACACACACACACACACACACACACACACACACACACGTACACACTAACTCTGCATGTCTTTGCACTCAGTGACGAATACGGCAGCAAAAGCGGCAGCTACTACTACTCGTCCACCACCTCATCCAAGCCCACCTATGAATACAGTAGTATCAGCGGTCCCACTGAATACTCCTCCACTTCATACAGGAGGTACATGCATGTGGTATGAATGTGAATTTATAGACCTGAAATGAGAAAAAAAAATGGAATGTTACTCTTACAGCAGCAGCAGCAGGTCTGACAACATGCTGTCGAGTCCCATGACGTCGTCCGTCAAGACTGTCTACTCCAGCTCTGATAGGTTAGAAAAGTGCTTTAGCGTTACATTTCAATGCTTTTCATGCATTAGAATTGACTTCAGTAGTACTTATATGCTGTATATCACATTATCAAAAATGTAGGACACCTCTTGATAGGGAACTTTGCACCTACTGCCATAAGCCCTTCAATGGTGATGCCAAGATGGTCCTGGATGACATGAAGATAAACTGCCATGCTTTCTGCTTCAAGGTAATTTTTTTTAAAACTCAAAATATGGTTCCGCGGAAGGTTAGAGAGGTGTAATTAATTACCTTTATTTTAACAACTTTTTATGTATTTTAGCTACTTAAATATAGAGGCAATTAAGGACTGAAATGATTAATCTAATAATTTTATTACAAAAACAAGTCGATGCAAAACCTCTGCCTCGAAGCTTCACATTTTCCACACAGACTAATGTTACTTCATACTCATGCACCAACTCCGCGTAGAAATAACTTGTTCTCCCACGTCCCTCACCAGGCCAGGCTCCACCTTTTAAAGCCACACACACTCAAAGTCACACATATTATGTTGTGAAACATGAGAATGGTAACACCAAGTGGACAGTAATAATGCCTGCACCTCGCATGCACATTGTTATTTAATAAAGCAAAAATATTTTTTCATTTAATTATAATATAATTGAAGGGGAAGTCAACCTTAAACATTTATCAACAATATTATTTTATATATGACCTCACTAGTCTAAACATGACATTCTGATTAATATTATATTAACTCATATTCCACTAGTGGGGGGCGGGGTTACTTTCCCTTTAAATAATTGGCATAATCATCAATTTAAAGAAAACATGGCATCTGTAAAGCTGATTATTACAATGGACTTTCAAGAGAAGGCACTGCGTGCGTGCATTCATTCCAACGTTGACCAGCTAAGAAGTTGGCAGAGAGCAAACCATTTTAACACAATTAAAAAAAATTATAATTGTATAACCAGGTGGGTACTAATAGTATTGATTTGTGAAAAAATTATGACATTAGAGTTTACTGTAGGCCCAAAGTTGATAGATAGATAGATAGATAGATAGATAGATAGATAGATAGATAGATAGATAGATAGATAGATAGATAGATAGATAGATAGATAGATAGATAGATAGATAGATAGATAGATAGATAGATAGATAGATGGATAGAAAGAAAAAGAAGGATTTTTGAATGTACCTTTTATTGTATTTCAATTAAACATGGACAACGGATGTGTGTGCGCAGTGCGAGGTGTGCAATGGCACGCTGGGCCACCTAAAAGCGGGTGACTGCATGTGGGTGTACAACCACATGGTGCACTGCGAGAACTGCTTTGACGTGACCAGAGGTAAGAAACACATCTCGTAGCTTTTAAATACAAGGGAAAGGCAAATGAGTAAGAAATCAAATCAATGTTTCATCCCCGCAGAGAAATGGCGTCACTGACTTGGCACCTCAACTTCCACGGTGGAAAAAAAGCAAGTGATTAAATACATAAATAAAAATGTGTAAGGGGGCTGGGTGGCCATGAGGATTCTGTTGCATTTATATTTGTATCAATTCAGGTGCTTTGGGATGATTATGAAGGATGGACAGGTCTTTGTAGCACATATTATAGCAGACAGCTTCAATAGATATACTCAATATTTTATTTCTAATATTCTCTGATGGCTTTAAAGGGACTCTTTGTTTGTAATGTGATAACAATACTGTGATGTGGATGGCCGGGGTTGTTATTCCTGTGTGCAATAAAAGCAGTCACTGTAATGATATAAGGCTATTGTCTCATTGTCATTCTTATTGTAAATCCTCCGTAGTTACAAACATAATACAAAACAAACATATTGCCCTGAAACAGAACAAGTAAAAACAGGTAAGAGCAAGAAACAAAACAACTCGTAAAGAACATATCCGTTAGAAGGTGCTGCATTGGGTCTTTGTAGATGTAGAGAAAGCCTGACTCCGTGGGAAATCTATAGTGGCAGAAAAATATGTTAGAATGGTACAGACATGTAGGAGGCAGCAGAACAGCGGTCAGGTGCGCTGTAGGTGTGACAGAGAAGTTTTAGAAATAGAAATAATATTTTTTTGTCATATATTTGTGGGACTGCATCAGGGATCAATCAGATCTGCTTTGCAATAACGACGGATAGGCTGACACATGAGGTTAGACTGGGATCCCCATTTGATGATGTTTGCAGTTGACATTGTGATCGACATTAATGTTTTAAATATGCAAAAACGTTGAACATGTCTCTCTAGGGCCAATTATTTTGTAGTAGCTCCATTTTTTTCCAGGCCTGTTTCATGAGTTTTTTATTATTACTAATAATTCTGTTCAACCACAATTCATAAGAAATGTCAAATTTTCATTGGTTCATTTTCAATAAATCTTTTATTACTTTATTTCTGTGACCACTGTTGTTTTTTTCTTTCATTAAGAGAGGGCTTACCCACAAGTTTGTCCATGTGAGAAAATATGTAATATGAGTCAGTTTTGACAAATGAGGGCCTCCACTCTAATAGCCTCTATTAAATGCCTCCACAGTTGAATATAAAAGAGACCATTCAACCATATATGATGAAATATTATAGTTTTCCCAAAATGTACATAAAAATCAGAATCTAATTTGTTGGCCAAGAATGTAAAAATACACAAGGAATTTTTCTTCAGTCACAACCAGTCCAAACTGAATGAAAAGCCTGGCATTTTGCTTTAGCTACCTTTGTAATAAGTTCATTTGTAGTACATAGTCAATCAGTACAATCAGTTTTAGCATTTATTTGAAAGAATCTTATTAAAAATACATATTCACAGAAAAAGTGCACACTTGAGGTTTATTATCTAACATCATGCAATGTTTAAGTCTCCTTGGCAAATGCCCACCCACATTTTTTTTAAACACTTCCTGGCCATGTGGTGTCCAGGACACTGCTGACCAATCAGAAAACAGCTTGTAAGTCATGCCAGCATCAGCATCCTCCGCGCATGTGTGTGTGATCGTGTGTGAGTGAATCTGTGTGCATATGAGTGTGTGTTGCGTGTTCAAACCGTGGACGTGGGCCGCCTCCATCCGAATTAAACCATAAAGGACTCTCTTTAGTGTTAAAAGCTTGACGCGAACGTCTCTCCATGTGCTCGTCGGCGGCAAATGGACGCCGAGGTGCTTCTGGGGCCCCCCGTGATGGCGGACGTGAACGGCAACAATAAACTGGCCAACGCCGAGCTGGAGGTGCTCAAGCTGCAGGAGCTCGTCCGCAAACTGGAGAAGCAAAACGAGCAGCTGCGGAGCAGGGCCAACGCTGTAAACAATTGTCCCGTCGCCTCCCGCCATCACCATCTCCACAACAACCACCTTCATCTCCAGACGGGCTCGCCGGCCGCTTGTCTGCCCCCAGCCAAGGAGCCTTTCCCGGCTAAGTGTGAGAGCCAAAGCCCCCGGGAGCCCTTCGCCTATTTTCAACCCAGCTCGTCGTCTTTCGGTGCCGCCGAGGAGGAGGAAGACGGGGTTGTGGAGGAGGACGAGGAGGAGGATGGAGGCGCGACGGTTCTGGATGAGGTTGACGTATTGGACCTTAGC
This sequence comes from Vanacampus margaritifer, assembly GCF_051991255.1. Taxonomy (NCBI): domain Eukaryota; kingdom Metazoa; phylum Chordata; class Actinopteri; order Syngnathiformes; family Syngnathidae; genus Vanacampus; species Vanacampus margaritifer. Next base: position 14,731,507 of record NC_135442.1, read on the forward strand.
ACCGTCCTCACTGTCTCGGAACCGGATAGCTGGTAATACTCTTTTGAAATACTATTAGTTATAAGATCATATCTGCTTATATTTTCATGCTTTTGATTTGCAGAATGCAAAAATCCAGTTTTTTTTTCTCACTCAAGTTGAAGTTTAAGATTGCCTAAATGCAAACAAAAGGCCTCATATTAGGCCTACATCACTATTTTAATTAGATATTCATCCACCTGTGAGACATATAGATCTTTGAAAGAGGAATAAAAAATATTTGTCCTCTTTGCGTGTTCCAAAACTTGAAGACAGATTTAATGTAAGAAAAAACACCTTTGCAAAAATGATTTTAATCACAGAGATCTCTGGACATCGTGACAGTCTCCAATTCATCACTTAACAGGTGGAATTCAGAGCGCCGAATGTGCCTCTTCCGCGTGTAAAATGGCTTCTTATAGTTTAAAACCGACCGCCTCTCTTTCATTTGTAGACAAAACATACTCTCTGGGTACTTTTCCATGAGCGATGGCGAAAACAGAGTCAGAGGTGCGTGTTCGAAACAGATTCTGTTCTCAAGGACTTAATGTGTTTTCCCACAGAGAAGGAACTTCTAGACCAAATAATATGTCCCAGCTTAAGGTCAAATTATACTGAGTTCAACACTACTTGCTATCCACGTCCACAAAACATTTCGACAAGGTTAATGTAAAGAATTAAAATGTTAACAATGTATAACAATGGTTAATATATGAAATGAAGTATTAAAAATGTTAATAATATCTAACATCTTCTAACCATTACTGTGTTATGCTGCCTGTCCTTTACATTATTTTTCTTATGATACATTTTGCTCCTAAGATTATATACCCTGGCAGATTTTGTGCCATCATTATCATGCATAATCAGGCAAAATACTTTCATTTTATTTTTTAATTGAGATTCAAATTAAAATCTGAATCAGAATAGCAATATCATTAGAAAAAAGTTTTTAAGAATTTGCCACGGTATGTATATTTATGAGCCCAAGTGTAGATATTATGTTGTAATGTTATTTGTGGGTTGAATTGTTTACACCAAATGCATTTGTACAAGTATCCTATAATAAATGCCTTGTCTGCAGTTGCAATGAATCCGTCCAGCCAATGAGGTACAGTATTAGAAAAAAGGGATCCCACTCTAATAAATGCCTTACTTACCTCAGATAGATACCGGGTGGGTTAGAAAAATATCTCCTCCTGCCACGGTATGAAGAATTTCCTTATTATTCCAATTGTGTCTGTGCATTAAATAAAATAAATACCTCTCCTTAATTGAACCCAATACTTCTAATAGATGGCTCATACACTCTGCAGATGAGTATAAAAGATACCTCATGACACTATGTTAGGAAATGTGTAAGTCTTCCGAAACATGTTTGTAGAGTATATTACATTAAGCCCCCCCCCCCACACACCCGATTAAACACCTTACCTCTGTTAGATGCTTTGTACCCTTTGCAATTAAGTTAATAAACACCTCCGGCATCCAAGTGATTAAATATGGTACTTTAAAAAGTTTTTGTAAAAACAAATGCCTTACCCCTAATAGATGGTTGGTCACCTCTGTAGTTATAAAGTCGCTAAACACCTCCAGCACCTATATAAAGAAATACGTTATCATTAAAGTCCGTTTTTTTTAAATGAGGGCCTCCTCCCTAATTGACGCCTCACCTCTAACAGACGGCTGGTGCATTTTGTAGTAGAGTATAAGAGGGATCAGGATTATTCCAAAATGGATTTGTACAAAACACCTTAAAGCTGATTGATAGGCTGCAGTTGAGTAAATAAACACCTCTGACACCTGCAATATATGGGGAAATATGTTGGTGTAAAAGTGGAGGCCTCCACACAAATGTGTGCCTTACCACTAATAGTGACATGACATGGCAGATTTAGGACTCAGACGCAGAGATAGGGGTTTGAGGCCAAGGCAGAAATTTATTAAACAAAAAAAACTCCTCGTTTAGAGGGAAAAAACAAAGGCTATTAAATGTTAAACTAAAGGCGCTCCAAAAGGGAGGATGTCTAAACTACAAACAAAACAATATCACTCCTTAACTAAAACTGTACAAAGTTACAAACCAAAGTTCACGCAAGGGACAGGACAACGAGGCTGAGGACTGTGACTGGCTTGAGTGGCTCTGACGAAAACACTTTGACACACGACAGGGGAGACGCAGACCATTTAACACATGAGGGTAATGGGAAACAGGTGGACACAATCAGGAATCAGGGTTGACACTGACACCACATGAGGAAAGGCAAGTGACCTGAAACGAAAGGAGTCAGAATTTTCAAAAATAAAACAGGAAATGACAAGACAACCTCACTGCGGTGTGACAAATAGATGCCTCGTATGCTTTGCAATAATCAATTATAAACACCTCTGGCACATATTTCCGGATATATGTCATTCTAAAAGTATATTGAAAGGCATTCTCCATAATAAATGCCTTAACCATCATAGACACCTGGTAGCATGGAGTAAATAAGGATCCGGTATACGGAAATATTCATTTCTAAAATTTGTTGGCACGTATCTCAGTTAATAGGCGATATTATTTACTCATGGATTCAAGAGCTAACTCGCTCATTTGAACTCTGCTGCAAACCCAATCAGCAGCCCCTATGAAGTCTTGGGTGAATTTAAATGTGGATAATAAACAAATTCCCTGCCAAGAATAAATGATGATGCTGTGTATTGTGGAAAGGGCGTTGACTGAGTGCATTTTTTTCCCTCTTAAGACTTAAGAGATCCTTGCCAACATGCACTTGCAGGCATGAGAAGCGACATTATGGGTTTGGAGGCAGGCCGGTATTTTGCATCTGCGATGACAACGCAGACTGCTGCTCATGTGTGATGTGATGATGTGGAAAGTGGAGCACACGGATGAATGCAGCCATGACAGGAGGCAACATTGAGCCGCTTGCCTCGCCGCCATCCTCCATTTAGAAGACAAGCGATGGCCCCGTGTAGGCGTTTGACTGTGGCCTAGATGCTAATAAAATGGGTCGGCGTCAGTTGAGATGCGCTCTCATTGAACTCCGCGAACGTGTATATATATATTCAGATCAGGATATTTGTATTGGTGAAATGGTGGCCCACGCTCTGGCGCCGTGCCTCAATTCATCGCCACGTCACCAAATAAGATGCTGGCATTTTCCTCACAGGTAGATGTAATTAACTATTACTCTGACTGACGCCTTCACCACAGTAACACAGAGCAGAAGTGGCATCTGTAAAGCTCACATTTACTTTTTTTTTTTTTCTTTTTTTTTCTTTTACAGGAGAGCTCAGTATTGTTCATTCGATTTGACATCATCATTGCTCTCCTTTTTTTTTTTTTTTAAAAAAAACAACAAATCAATTAAAAAAAAATTAATAAATGTTTTTTTATTTTTTTTTTGTATTTTTTTTTTTAAATACATATATATATACATATACACACATATATATATATATATATATATATATATATATATATATATATACTTTTTTTGTATGTGGGTGAGTATGTGTATGTGCGTGTGTGTGTGTGTGCGTGCGTGCGTGCGAGCGTGTGTGTATTCATCAGTTCACCTAAAGCCCATTAAAAAAAAATCCCATACTAATAATATAATATAATAATAAATTGCCAAATGCAGAAACATCAATGTAAGTTATCACGATGTAGTGGCTCTCGCTAACAGACAAAATTAAGTAACCGGAATTAGGTTAAAAAATTCTATATACGTAGACCATGTTTCTATAAATTTTGATATTTGGTTTTTATTTGAGGCAGATATTTTTTCCATTAAAATGTGATTTATGAGGAGGTTAGACCATTGGTCGATATTCAGAGTTTGTTTATTTTTCCAGTTAACAAGAATTGTTTTTTTAGCAATAGTAAGGGCTACAAGTGTAGATTGAAATTGTTTATGTGGTAAGTCAGTTGTTGCTAGGTCACCTAGCAAACACAAGTTTGGAGATAAAGGTATCCTACAGTCCAAAATAGCGGAAAGTTTTTCTAAGACTTTAGTCCAGAAATACATAACCGGAGTACATAACCATAAAGCATGAACATAAGTGTCTGTAGTGTTTTGTAAGCATTGGAGACAAATGTCGGAGTCTGAGAGTCCCATTTTCTTCATCATATATTGAGTAATGTATGTTCTGTGAATAATTTTGTATTGGATAAGTTGTAAATTTGTGTGTTTTGTCATTTTAAATGCTAAAAGCATTTAAAAGCTCACATTTACAGTGGAGGGAAAATACACAAGTGAGTAATGTCAATAAAAAGGATCAGTGACCCTTTAATGAGTGGTTTAGGTCAAAATAAGTATTTAGCATGTGTTATATAATTAATACATGCTATATATCAAATTTTCATTGAATTACACAAATGTACTTAAATAAAGGCCTACATCCAATAACTGCCTTAACCCCAAAAGGCCCCGGGACTCTCTACAGTTAAGTAAATAAATGTTATACATTACATTAGTACATTTTTTTTTAATGTGTTCCTCAAATAAAGCCCCCCCCCCCATTAACACCTTTCTCCTCGAGACAGTACTCTCTACAGTTGAATATAAAAACACCTACCACTGTATGAGATTTTTTTTCATTGTATTTTTTTTTTAATGAAAGGGGAAGTCACCTTTAAACATTTCTTGACAATAATATGTTATATGTGACCTCACTAATATTACATTAGTGGCGTTATGAAGCAAAATCCAGCCGTTTTTATCCATCTCAGTGGGGTGGCCATTTTGCCACTGAAGATGACATCACAGTTGCTTAGGTCGCAGATAACAACCAATCACAGGCCAGCTTAAAAAAACAGGAGCTGTGATTGGTTGTTGCCTGAGAAACTGTGATGTCATGTTCAGTCAGCCGCAAATAGCAAAATGGCTCTGATATTGATAAAAACGGCTGTATTTTGCTGCTTAACTCATATTCCACTGATGCAATATTAACCAGAATACCATATTTAGACTAGTGGGGCTGCATAGAACATCATTGTCAATATTTTTGTTTGACTTCACCTTTAAATAAGTCTTTATTTGAAGCAATCCCCTCTAAAAAAAAATAAAAAATACTTTTTTTTTTTAAATAACACACACACTTTGCATTTATTTGAGTAAATAAATGCCCCTGGCCCCTACATAAGCAAATATGATTTTATTATGAAAATACAATTTTACAAGTAAATGCTCCCTGCCTCCAAATAAACAAACTACCCCGATGGTCCTATCAGCAGTTTAGTAAATACATGCCCCTGGACACTATATGAGCAAATACAGATACTTTTATTATTTTAATTGTTCAAATGAATGCCCCCAATAAACACTTTATCCATATTAAATATTTGATTCCATCTGCAATTGAGTAAATGATCATTAGTAGTAGTAGTAGTATATTAGTATCTCACTGAGTCGCACAGACTTGCAAGTGTGCGTGCAAGTGTTGCTTTTTCGCCAGGCTTCGTTCAGTGTTACAATACGTTGCAAAGACACTTACCAGACACTCTCAAACCCTTTTTATATTACTATTTTTTTCTTGTTCCAGACTCGCTATGTGTGCGCACCCTCGCAAGCCTGCGCCACTCTGTGAGATACGGGCTTGAATCAACACTCGGTTCTCAATAAAGACCTTCTGACACTTTATGAGCATTTTAGCTTTTCAAAGGCTTTATTGAAATGACATGGACTAAACAGCAATAGATTCACCAAATAAAGATAATAAGATGTGTTATTTTGTAGATCCATTTTAGGAAATGGCACCTCAAGCCTATGAATCAATTGATGGACATTAATAAGCCACACGGGAGGATGACCCCATAAAAACTCCCTGCATTTATATGCTGTTTAAAAGGTGGCCCTGTAAAAGGCGCTTGACATTTCAAGCAATAGTAAGAGACATTGTCAGTGTGAGCAATAAAACTGCTGCTTGTGTGTGTCTCAGGCTTTATGTGAGCACCAAAGCCAAACTGCGCGGCGGAGATGGTGGCAGCGGTCTCAGCCCTCTCCAGTGGTGCAGGCAGGTCCTGGACCACCCGGGACCAGAAGTGGAGCTGGCGAGGATGACGCTGTGCCACAGATTGGACCAAGGTAACCTGCGAGAGCACCGCCCAACCCCTTGGATTAGCGGCCACATGTGGACAGCTGTCCCTCTGGCTGTGGACATGTGATAAACTAAGCTGTGACACATGTTGCTTTGCATCCTACACGTGCGCCAACAAACACCTTGTAGCGCTCAACATGGAATGTGATAAAGATTATTTGCTCTGTAGTTGTCAGTCATGAACAAATCAGATGCTGTACTCTATATTCTGTAAATTGCAACCACCTCCCTAATAAACGCCCCGGCCACCATGAAAGGAAAATAGACTTTTATTACAGAAATGAGTTTGAACATCAATGCATGCCCTTATTAAATGTGAGTTAATAAACAAGCCGGTCATTATTTATGAAAATGTGGAGCAGTGGTGCCATGAGTTCCGAGTTAAATTCCTTCTATGACTATATTCCTAACGCTGAACTTTTTTAAAATGATAAAAATAGCACTCTGATATTGTATCTTAAAACTGCTTAGTTCAAAGTAACCCAACTATGTGAAATAGCTAACCCAACATTGGGTCCAAAAGAGACAATTTCTACAACGAAGAACTGCCTGGTCCCATCTGCAATTGAATAAATAAATACCCAGACACACTAAACTGAAGTAAAATTAAAGGAAATACTTAAATAACACATTGCAGCCTGTCTGTTGGTCTCTCTTTCAAGCTCTTCACGCTGTCCTGAGAGGCACAGCAAAGCCTCTGGATTTGGATTATTTCCAAATGACCAATAATGCTTTATAAAGCTAATGAAATGGCAGAAAAGCATAAACTGTTAATACAAAAATGTACATTTAAGTAGGTCTGATTGTGTTTTGGGTTGAAACCCACATACATATGCAATCCCTGTTTATCCTAAAATCCCTCCAGAAAAAAAATCTAGTAATCTTTTGTCGTAATCTAATGCTCATTTCGACGCATGTATGACATCAATAGCGGTATGTCGGCAGAAGATTAATATTTGGGCTGACTGCTGACAGTATAATCAATCTGCCGTGCTACTGTTGAAGACCCCTCTCGCTGTGTTTGTGTGTCCAGCCAAGCGGTGGCGAGGAATCTCCTCCGTCCGACCGTACAGCTGCATAGATGGACTGTCCACACTCAGCTGCCCCGTCCTGCCTTACTCCAAACCTGCTGCAATATCCGAGACCACAGGTAAGAAAACCAGTTGGGTCAACAAAGGAACAAACCCAACTTTTTGGGTAATTCGTTGGTTTAACTCAAAAAGTTGGGCCAAATAAATAACCCACTAAAAACCAAATGCTAACGAAATACTGTAGCTTCTTTCTTTTTTTTTTACTTGCAAGATAATACACAATAGCTTTATGGGAAAACATGCTTATAGCATTTATCCTAAAAGTACATTTAAACGTACTTGGAAATACGTTTAAAGATATTTGCAAGCACTTTTGAACATATTTGCCAGTTAAAAAAATGTCTACTCCACAATGGCAGTTTGACACTTCCGCAGGCAGCAACCTATTTGAGAGTGATTCAACAGCGCATCTGCTGGTCACAGCAGAGTAGTGCACACCATTTCCCTCCAGTGAGCAGATTAGATGGGCAGAAAAAGCGATTGAGAGCTCAAACATGCCTAATATGAAAATTGAATTTCATCCACATTTTCATGTTATATTGGACATGCATAAGGTGGCGTGCCAGCGCACTTTGGATTTGCATGTTATCCTGAGTGGGATTAAAATTGCTGTTATCCTTTTCCCCCCTACAAGCTCTGCCGCCGTCGCCGTCATCGTCAGGCCCCGCCCTCCCACTCAGGCCCAGCTTCAGCTTGGACAGGGCCCCCACCTTCCTGTCCAACTCCACCTTGCACCGTAAGACATTCAATTATATTATGGACATCTTACATGTACTTTTGTGCAAAAATTTCAAGACATAAAAAATAATGGTTCGAGTATGGTAGGTTTTTCTTTTTGAGGGCTTTTTTTTTGTGGGATTACTTATTCCTAATGCCACCACAGAAGAGTAATGGCAAAGAGTGAAAATGTGAACAGGAGATGAAACGCAATTGATATTTGCATCCCGTGATGTCATCAATAATAATAAAAGAAGAAATGGACATTGGAGTTAAATTTAACTTCTTTTTTTTCTTTTTTTCTTTTTTTTTTTACTTACTATCGCTAAAAAAACAATTCTTGTTAACTGGAAAAATAAACAAACTCTGAATATCGACCAATGGTCTAACCTCCTTATAAATCACATTTTAATGGAAAAAATATCTGCCTCAAATAAAAACCAAATATCATATAAATTTATAGAAACATGGTCTACGTATATAGAATTTTTTAACCTAATTCTGGTTACTTAATTCTGTCTGTTAGCGAGAGCCACTACATCGTGATAACTTACATTGATGTTTCTGCATTTGGCAATTTATTATTATATTATATTATTAGTATGGGATTTTTTTTTAATGGGCTTTAGGTGAACTGATGAATACACACACGCACACACGCACGCACGCACATGCACATGCTCACCCACATACAAAAAAAAAAAGTATATACAGTATATGTATATATATATATACGTATATATATATATATATATGTATTTTTTTTTTTAAAAAGGAGAGCAATGATGATGTCAAATCGAATGAACAATACTGAGCTCTCCTGAAAAAAAAAAAAATATATATATATTTTTTTTAACTTCTTTTAATACTTGTGTGATAGCTAAAAAGCACGTCTGTATCCCATGCGCCATATTCCGTCAGGCCAATGGCAAGTGTGATTGTTGTGGCCATAAAGTCAAATACGCACCACTTGTTAGGCAAAGCTAATGCTTTTACTTTGACATAATAGCAGAAGACCCCTGTGTAGAATGTGGCACGATAGTGTTTCAGTCTGGCCACAGCTTGAAAGTGGCTCCGGACCTTCAAGGTGCCAAGTCATGGATGCAGAAACTCATGATGTGGGCAGGTATTAAAGTATGTAAATTAGCCCCATTGTTGTGAAACAGTTGTGCAGGACGGCTCGCTCGCTCGCAGACACATTTTCAGAAATAGGCAGATAACATGAGACTTCCTTGGTTTTATAATTTCTCACTTGCTGATGGCAGACCCAACTATTTGCATACAATTAAAAAGTCAATGTTCCATAGTTGATTAAATAATCGCCGGATGATTTGTGATAAGAAAAAAAAGACACAATAAAAGTCAAATAAACTACCTCTGTTGCGTTTTAGACGTTGGCCGGCGACAGGCAACCATAAGCCCCCAGTCTTCCCTGGACAGCGAGGCGGGCATTTCGGAGCTGAATGACGACTCTATCTCCATGGGGTACAAACTGCAGGACATGACAGATGTGGAGGTCATGGCCCGTCTTCAGGAGGAGAGTGAGTCAACTTTTCACACAAAGTCAACCCAGCATCTTCCTTTTATTTCAATAAAAAAAATAAAAAATCCTCCTGCTAGGTCTGCGTCAGGATTACGCGTCTACCTCAGCGACAGTCAGTCGTCGCTGCTCCAGCTTCTCTTTGAACTCGCTCCGACGTAGCGACGTGGATCTGGAGGAGGACGACGAGGAGGACGAGGATGAAGGTTACGACCAGCTCCCTCCTCCCCAGCCTCGACTCTTCCGCACGGGCTCGGTGCAGCGGGGCGGCCTGCCTCACTCGCACACCTTTTCCAGCTTCAGAGACTGCAGGCGCAGCTCCACTGCCTCGACCTTCTCGCTCGGGGGGCTGGCGCCCTACATGGGGGCCACAAACCTGAGCGGGGAAACGCACACGGCGTACAGGAACAGTGCAGGTAGCTTTGCTTTTCACACAAAATCTTTATGTGGCAAGTAAACATTTTTGGTCACTTAAACTCTACTTTGTGGAAATTCACTTATTGCAGGGGGCTTGGAATGTATCACGTCTTATCTTTGCATATGTTTTTTCGTCTTAGCCTAACTTAGCTTTGTTTTGGTAATCTTATTTGAACTTATTTTAGCATATAACAGAGCTCAGAGTTTCTTAGCATACTTTAGCTTATGTTGTTTTGTTTTTGTTTTGCCATGGTTGTATAGACATTAGGCTGCGGAGAAGCATGCCCAACCTGATGCGAGCCCCCAGCATGCCAAGCGTTCCCAGTATCCCGAGCGTTCCCAGTATGCAATGCCTGGCGTCCCCCGTCAACCCCTCATCCCATGGCCCCTCCTCCCTGCCTACCATGTCCTCCCTGCGCAGCAGCCTCAGCTTTGACTCGTCAAGCAGCCTCGCACGCCTCCAGTACTCCAGTAAGACCCTACTAGCACCTGTATGTGCGTTCATGTGTGACGTGACGGCCAACAACAACCACATCCATGGTTAAGGGTTCTTATCCTAGTGTATCTTATGTTAGCTTTGCTTAATTCAGCAAATACTAGCTTTCATCTGAGACAAAGGTGTCTTGATTTAGTTTAGATTAGCCTATTTAGTTTTGTGCGGGGGAAAAAAAATACCCCTCTCGTGATATTTCTGCCAAGAGTTGGCTCCCTCTTTGAAGTGTGATAACAAAGTAATTTATGAATATTTTGTTTTACTTAAGGCTACTCAAAATGTTCAGTGGCATCAGACCTACCAAACATATATAATTGTATTCATTTATTTATTTATTTCCTTGGTTGTTTGTTTATTTTTGCGCAGTGGGCAATGAGCAAAACTAACTTTGCACTGTATATAAAACACATTTTGTCAGGATTGTCCCTTTGACCACGCACGCGCGCACACACATGCCACACACACGTACGCGTGTGCACATGAGTGTTACTGCGTCCACACACACTCATACACAGGCCTGTTCTCTCAATCCCGACCATGCAGGCTTGTTTTGGTTATACATTAGCACAAAAAGTTGCTTTCTAGCGCCACTTGGTGGATTATGGCTTTTAATATTCTCAATTCACATTTTTTATTTTCCCCGTTGAGTTTAGGCCCCACTGAACGGATTAATTAGGTAATCATGGGAAACGCACTATATATAACACATCAGGTGTACAGTGCACCAAACATATGAAAAAATATATGATTTATTATGGGAGTCAAAGGAGCCGAACATTGGACAAATACTACCTGCGTCTAAAATTTGTCTCCCACATATAATAATGACAATAATATTTTAGAAATGATGGATGGTGCCATTTTGAACTTCAACATGTTTGGACAATCTGGGTGACATTTCAGCTACCTAAGTGATTTTTAATATGCTTTATCTATGAAAAAATTGCCAATAATTAGACAAATACTGCACAAGGGTCAGTTTAGGGTATCTTGTCTTAACTTTGCTAATATTAGCTTAGCATTGTTTCAAGTTTTCATGTATCCATCCATTTTCTGAACCAGCATTTTATTACTTAAGGGAATTTTATCTTAGCCTATTTTACCTCGATTTGACTACATCCACCTTGTGTGCTACAGTTCCTTCTCCAGGCCAACTGAGTCAACGCGTCCAGAGTGTTGGCAACTTCCCCGCTGCCGCTCGTCACCCGCTCAAAGCCACCGCCTATGTCAGCCCCACTGTCCTGCAGGGCCCCTCCGCCTTGTCCACTTCCACCAGCTTGCACTCCATCCCCGGAAGCACGTCGCTGCCTCAGCCCCTCAAGCCTGCCGCCAGCTCTGTACCACAGCCCCTAAAGACCCCTGCTGCAGCCACGCAGTCCGCTGTCCCCCGCAGCTCGCTGCCTCGCCCCGCCTCCTTTGTGGGCCTTGGTGGAGCTCCGCGATCGAGCAAACTCACACAACCCACGCGCAGGTAAGTTTCAGAAGACTACTCAAAGGCCCAATGTTTAATAAATATGTCAGGTGTCGCCATGGAGGAGAAAAAAGCAGGACAAATTTTCCTCCAGGCTGCCATGGCCGCTTCGGAGTGCACCATGGCTGGCCACAACTATGCCGACAACCCTCTAAATTTCAAAACATCCATGATCCAACACAATGTTAAAGAAATGGTGGTCACAGGATGGCGGCATATTGGCAACTACCAATCAGAGGAAAACTGTTTTCCAATCCAAATTAATGAAAACAGTGACCCAATCAGAGCCAAGCTTGTCATGTCAGGAATTCAACTTTCTTAACATCTCAGACATTTAAGACCAACTAAATTAGCTTGAAAATTACCAAACGTAAGCTGCATTTCTAATCCAAATGGTCTTGCATACCTAATAAAATTACATCAAGAAAAGGAAAACAATTGTGGCATGGGGCCTTTAACAAAATCAAATGTTAATTATTTTTTATGTTATTTAACTCATTTACTCCCAAAAACGTAAATGTGTTCTATTTTAAATGTTTTAGGTGTCACAAAGACGTATTTATATGTTTTTTATGGGTTTTTTTATGCTAGAGCATACAGAAGGCTTTGATGCAGCCTCTGAACTGCAGAGAACGGTTGAAGTAATGGTGATTATTACAAATATGGCCAGCAGGTGACAGCAGAGTAAAAGAGATCAACCAGGGCCATGTTGAAAAAAGCTAATTTACACACAGTTCTAAATAGATTTGTGAATAATGATGAAACTTAGCTATATTCAAATGCTAATTGCTGCAAAACGGAAACAGATAGAAATATACTTTTTTTCCTGATGAAAGAAGAGACTCTAATCTTTCTTTTGGTAGGTTCCATGTTTTTATAGCAATAGAACACAATATTCTGTGGGCCTTGCAAAATCAGTCAAAATCCAGTAAAACAGCCGGGAGTGAATGGGATTGCTTCAGTGAAAATTGCTGCGAGTGAATGAGTTAATATTCAATTTTGTGTTTTGTCTTATTGTAATTGAATGCATAATTTTGCTGAATAGAAATATATTTTTTTAGCTCAAAATAGTTTATGTAATATGTTTTTTTTTTTATTATTATATTTTTTTAGGGATGGGCCTATACCAGCCTTATGTTAGGTATCACTACTAGTGGCAGTGGCCAATACTGGTATCGGCAATCAGGAACTAGAAATGGGAAATTTGAGGAATATAAAATTACAGTTAATTTCATATATTTTTAAGGAAAATGCTATAATGGGATTCATAGGTCTTTCTTTAAAAGTATCTGTCTTTTTTCGTTTATGTACTAGTGGTATCAGTATCTGGTATTGGTATTGGTGACTACTTAAGAGTTGCGTATCAGTATCGGTCTGAAAAAAAGTTCCGTATCGAACAGCCCTAACTTTTTATTTTACATTTAATTTACTTTACTTTAAAGAATTTTAATTCATTTTATAATTAGTTTTTTCCCCCCCTGACTGTTATCTGTATTTCATAACTGGAAAATCCTACTCATATGTGTGTGTGTGTGTGTGTGTGTGTGTGTGTATGTATGTATGTATGTATATATGTGTGTGTATATGTATATATATATATATATATATATATATATATATATATAGTCATTAGTATTTCTAATTGAACTGCCAGATCAACACAAAGGCATATTGAGTTCTCATTCTTGCAGCTTGCTTTCTAATGGTTAAAATATGAACGTAGACGAGTCATTGATTATTCCTTTGGTTCCTCTCCTTTGCAGTTTGCTGACACCCCCAAAGAGCCTAACCTCTCTAAGTACCCTGAGGGATGCCAGCTGGAAAGACGGCTGCTATTAACGTTCCACAGGTATCGTCATAACAGTGATAATAATAATACTCGTAATAAACAGGGTCACGCTGAAAGTTACTGACTGTAACAGCATTTGTTAAGCTGCCATCCAAGAAAAAATGACTGTTTTTTCTTCTCTGAGGGATGAAATAAATGGATCCAGCAGGCTGGATCGTAATAATAAAGCAGGGGTGGGAAACCTGTGGCCAGATATGGTCGGACCAAAAACAAATAAAAACTCAGAGGAAGTGATGTACAACAAACAAACAACAACAACAAAAACTCCCCAAAACTCAAAAACACATGATTCTAATAAACATTTGTTTGATGGTCACATCATATTTTCTTATACATTTACTAAGGACTTCATAAAACTGAAAAGGCCTTTGATAGGAAAAAGGTTCCCCACCCCTGTTATAGACACTTGCAATATTCCACTAACCAGTTGTTAAATGTGAACTTTTTACTACTGTAAGTGTGCGTGTTGGTCGGTCGTCTGCAAGCTAAAAACAAAAAAAGAGTCAGGCTTTTGTACTGTACATGCGTTTTTCAAATATCTCACAAACTTTTGTCACTGTGGTGTAAAAATGATGGAAACTGTTTTGCTACATCCTGTGCCTGTTTGGAAGTGGTGTCACATTCATCATATTCATATCACTTTTATTTACTGGCCTCATCTTGCAGCACTTTTATCAAAATTATGTGAATAACACTTTAAAAGTTTTTGTTGGTTATGGGTTGCTTAAATGATGACCATTTTTCATGTGAATTTTTTCAATTTTTGTTTTTTTTTTGTTTAGTTTTTCAAAAGGTACTTTACTTAATGTAACCGGCCGCTGCATTGATATTGCACATCATCTTTGATGATTTTAACATGTTCATGATGATTTGAAGGAGACGGTGAATTTTTAAGGTGAAATAAAAGGTTTTGACAACATTGTGTTTCTTCCATTTAACAATAAACAACAAAAATAAATTATTGAAATATTTTTTGATTATTTTCTTTCCATTTGTTTTATTATCTTATTATTGTTTATTTTTTTGGAATTACTTTATTATGATTAAATTCAATTTTTCAACTAAAATCCATCCTTCCGTGTTCTATAGCCCACCGCTAATCACAGGCATCACCAACTTGGTGCCCATGGGCAACAGGTAGTCCAGTGAAATGATCATTATAGAAACAAAGTGTAGCATATTGGTATTTATGTGTTTCCAGCTATGTTATATCCTTGATGATAATTATTGTGAGCAATCAACAACATGATTGGTGTTTTCACATATATATAATTAATTATTAGTAATTCGAGTAATTTTAGCAAATGTGTCATTTCAAAAGTGTGTATGAAACTGATGGAAGCCCATTGTGTTAATCAGTCCCCAAGAAGTAGCTCTCACTTTGAAAGAGTTTGGTGGCCCCTGGCTTATCATGTTCAGGGTCACAGACACTGTGGCAGCTGGTTATAACAGCTGACTCTGGGCGAAAATCAGACTAAACCCTGGATTGGATGTCAGTCAATCACAGGGTACATGTGGTACAATGAAATCTCAAGACTATCGAGGTATTCTCGAGAGAGGTGTGCTGCCAAGTGTTAGAAAGCTTAGTGATGCTTCTTGCAGCAGGATAGTGAACCAAAATAAACAGCTAAAAACTCACAAATATGGCTATGAGCAAAACAACGAACTATTCTGAATCTGAAGTGGCCTTCTGAGCCCGAAATCCTTTTGAACATCCGTGAAAGGAGCTGATTGAAGCATGCTGTCTGGAGAAAGGATCCTTCAAAACTGGAGTAGTTTGCTCAAGACGAGAGAACCAAAATACTTACTGAGAGATGCAGAAATGTTTTTGAAAATTACAAACGTCTTTTAATTGCAGTGATTGCCTCAAAGGTTGTGCAACAAAATATTAAATTAAGCGTATCATCATTTTTGTCCGGGCCTGGTTGTTAGCTATCGAGCCTAAGTAAACAAACCACATCGTATCATACCTTAAATTAAATATATTGATTAGGGCTATTGAGATCTGTTCATGTTGTTAATATGTCGTCAAGATGCAAGAGGCTGCGCTACCTCCACTCCGAGCACCAGAAACTGAGCAGCAGGGTGGAGCGCTGTCCTCCGCCTTCCTCATCACCATCCACTAGGATGAACTTCACACGAAGACCTCAAGTGCAAATATACCTGACATAAAGCTTTGCATTGAGTTTGAAATTAAATATAAAATAAATCACACCCAAAAAAATGTTTTTCTTTTTTTCCTCCAAACATTGTTTTCATGTATTGTATTCGAATATATGGGGGTGTGGCAGTTTAAATTAAAGTGTATAAATCTGCTGGATTTTAAAAATAAGTTATTTTATCATGGACTTTCGAATAATGCTGTTTATCCATGCGAAATTGACCCAGTTATGGCAGCCAATCACAGGCGTCCTTTTGCTCTGACGTAAAACGTGTGAGCTTGCAGTGGGGGAGAGAGAGCGGAAGTGCTGTTTGCGGCCTTCAGAACAAGGGCTTACTTCTTCTAGTTTTAGGCTAGATGTCAAATAAAATGTGTAAAACATGACTAGTTCGGCTAAATTACAATACAAATAAATGTTACTTACCAAGCAAAATTATTTTAAAACAATAAAACATATGCACACTTAAGAGTGCGTTTTATTTTGACACTCCACAGTGTATTTTTATCACTGCCCCCCGCCTTCCGCGATCTGTTTCTCTCAAAAGCATTAACACACGGAGTTAAACGAAGAAAACCAACACGTTTACGGTGGACTTCTAGTGGACATTATGCTCTTTTGGAGGCTAAAACAAACTTTGAGGCACCCTAACGTCCACCTAAAGCGTTAGGTAGCTGGTAATTTCCCCCCATTTTTAAGCATATATTTGACGTTTTCTTGTGAGCGGATGCGTCCTTGTCAGCTAGCCGTGGAGGTGGAGCGCGAGGCGGTGTCTTATCAGAAAGCTTCCGCGACGTAAGATAAAAACTAGACCCAAAAATGGCTTCGGTGCTAGGTTGCTTCAATGGACCCGAAGTGTTGGAGGACATCAGTCACGCTTTAGGTTTGATTGGGGAGTTGAAGGCGTTGTACGACAGCCGCCTCCTCTCGGACGTTACCATAGAGGTGGACCCTGACGGAGAAGCCTTGGAGCCCGGCGGAGGTGGTGTCAGCCGTGGGCCCTCGGGGGACGACCTCGTCCAGCTGTTCCACTGCAGCCGCAACGTCCTCGCCGCCGCCAGCCCTTATTTCAAGAGCATGTTCACCGGTGGCTTGACCGAGAGTGTCCAGGAGAGGGTGGCCATCCGTGGGGTGGACGCGGAGTCCATGACGGTCATCGTGGACTACTGCTACACGGGTAAGGTGACCATCACGGAGGGCAACGTGCAGAGACTGTATGCCGCCGCCAACATGCTCCAACTGGAGTACATCAGGAAGGCCTGCTCTGGCTTCATGACTCGCAGGCTGGATCTCACCAACTGCGTGGGGGTTCTGAAGTTTGCTGACACTTATGACAACCCCGAGCTAAAGGAGAGCGCTCGGGCCTTCATCGCCAGGAACTTCGGCCAGCTGTGCATCGCGGGGGAGCTGTGCGAGCTGGAGCTGCACCAGTTAGAGGAGCTGCTCTCCCTTGACACGCTGGACGTGGCCTGCGAACGTGAGGTGTGCTCGGCCGCCCTGCGCTGGATCGAGGCCAACGCGCCGCCCAAGAAGGAGGACACTCTGCGGGCGCTGAGGTGCGTACGTTGGAACTTGTTCACAGAGAGGGACAAGCGCTACCTGGAAGGGCTGGCGGCGAGGTCCTTCATCGAGAAGTACCTGGAGTCGTTCTTTAACAGGCCCTGCGGTGTGGCCGCGTCTCTGGACGTTCCCAAGCATAGGATAGGCGTGAGCGCCAAAGAAATGATCTTGTTCTTCGGTCTTCCCAACGACAACATCATGTGCTGCGACCCGTACTCCGAGGACCTCTACTTTGTGACGCCTCCTCTTATGGATCTCAGCAGCCAGGATTACAAACGGTCCACCATGGAGTCCCTCATTGCGTGTTCTAGCCCAGAAAACAACCTTTATTTAGCGTCTCACCTCTCCAAACACTTCTGGCAGTACAATCCGGTGCAGAACAGCTGGCAGGAGTTAGCGGAGAGGCCGCTCGGGAGGATTCACTCAGGGATGGGCTACCTCAATGGTCACGTGTACCTCCTGGGGGGGAGGAACCCCGTAACGGACGCCCGGCTGAAAGAGGTGGAGTGCTACAGCGTCCAGAGGAACCAGTGGACCTTTGTGGCCCCTCTGCCGCACTCTTTTAGCAAAATGCAGGTGGTGGCGTTGAACGACCACCTGTACGTGGTGAACAAGCGACGCATGTTGTGCTACGACCCGCGCCGCAACCGCTGGCGCCACTGCGGCTCGCTACGGCGCGACAAGCTACACAAGGCGTGCGTGTACCAGGACCAGATCGTCTGCGTGTGCGACATCCCCGTGGTGAAGGCCTACAGCCCGGCGCGGGGCGAGTGGCGGCGCCTGGCCGACATCCCCATCGACAGCCGCGCCCTCAACTACCAGGTGATCCAGCACGGCGGCAAGCTGCTGCTGCTCACGCAGACGCTGCTGCAGCACAACAAGAACCGCGTCCTCATGCACGAGTACGAGCCGATGCGAGAGAGCTGGAAGAGCGTCATGGCGGTCTACGTGTCCACGCTGGGCCCCGTGTGCGTTTCCACACGCGTCTACCCGGCGTGCCTGGGCTCAGCGCACAGCTTCTCAACCGAGGAGGACGACGACAGCGGGTCCAGCGCCGACTGGGACCTGGACGGCTTGACGGACCCAGATTCCGACTCTGCCAGCTCCAGCTCGTTTTCGGACGAGAACTGGTAGTTGGACTTTTACAGGGTTGCTCAAGCTAAATTACGTCGATCCATTTTCTGTACCACTTCACAGGGGAGATGGAGTTTATTCTTTAGGGCAGGCTTTCCCCCAAACTTTTGGTTCCTTCCCAGAACTGCAACTTCCTAAAATACATCTCATTTTGACAAAGCACTCCAACACACTGAATGACTTGAATATGAACCAAAAAGTCACTGATCCATTTTCCATAGTACTTGTCTTCATTTGGGCTGTGAGATGAATGGTGCATATCTCAGCTGGCTTTGGTCAAGAGGCACCCTGGAATGGTCAACAGTTAATCGCAGGGCTCGAAGTCATTTGCCAAAAAAGCCAGTCTTGACTCACTTTTTTTTTTCCTGGCTTGTCCTGTGTCTAAGGTACTGAGAGGTGTTGTACACACTGGACTGTCTGCCATTCAAATGCAGGGATCAAAATGATCAATATAATTAACTCTAGACCAGTGTTCAGGTCAGGCTGCTTCTATCTGCGCAATTGCCAGTTGTTCAAATTGCAAAAACGGCGCAGCAAAGCTAGTACAGCTTTACAATGTTTATTCAGGGAGCAAAGCGTGCCGAGTTCAAAGTAAAAAAGACGAGCGAGGCGGGTGACACCATACGCGTCGTGGAGCGTATTTTCTTGCACTTCAGCTTTGTGGAAGGTGGCCGTTTTTTTTCTGGACGTCATATTAGCGATTTGCCATCTTTGTATTTAACGCGTATGAAGATTGCACAGATGCTGTGTTGAATTGTAGCTAATTACGCACCGCACTCACGGGGCCAAAACAACACAGTGATACAATACTGTATATTTATTGTTGTGCTTATTTAACCTGCACTGCATCATACAAAGTTGTTTCATATTGGTTACATTACTATTACAAAATATCGTACACACAATGTTAGAGTAATACCTCCATTGTGCCAGTCAAAACTGATCACTGTTCTTAAAATGTGCTAAATTTTGGGTGCCGGTATTGCACCTAATGACATGGCCCAGTGAGTGCATTATGCATACTCAGGGGTGTTTTTTTGTTGTACTTTCTAACAAAATGAATATGACATTGGTGTGTGGGTCTATATCAGTGCTTTTTTTTTTTTTTACAAGTCTGTTTAAGTCCTCTCCTCATTTTTGTCAGCTATTTTACCCTCACACTTATTTTCCAATGTTGTTAACTAATTTATAACAATTGTTCCCACTAATCTGTTCATTAACACAAACTACAGTACAACTTAAAACTGTTCCACTCCAAGTATTATATCCATTATATCATATTAGTTACTTACAAGTGTGTGTGTGTGTTTTCTATATGGTGAATAAATGCAACTTTAATATATTTTTGATGTGTGCGAAACAAAGAAACTGGATTACAATGGCAGTTGTATTGTACCTGTCAATAAACCAACCGTGTAAATTGAATCACAGTGCTTTGTTTTATGTGGAAGAAAAACATCCTAATATTTATAATGTTTTTATAGTCACTTAGCATTTTTGTAATTATTTGGCACTTTATTAATTGTATTTTGATCCCTATACATTAACATTTTAATCTCACTAGATTTTAACAAGATTCAGTACATTTGAATGATGATAGTTTCAATTGCGTTTATTTGTAGATGATTATAGTTGGAGTTCTCGGTGAGTGGTGTTTAATTTCACTGCATCCTGATAGGTGTTTGTAATGATGTGTTAATTAGAAGTTTTCATTTTTGAATTTGAAGAATATACAACAAACCAAGTGAATTAAAAAGTATATTACAATTTTAAAAATATTTGGATGTGTGATAAATTATGCTCTCATTTTTTTCAAACATCAATTGCATGATCCATTAAAACAGGATTGGTATTCAAAATGAATATACAGCTTTGAGTTAAAAAATACAAACGATATAATTGGAATAAAAATATTGCCTTTCTAATCATTATTTTACTGTTTTTAATGTATTATTTATGGGTTTCTGTTTGCTACAACTTAATCGGTCTTAAAAACAGAAATAGAATTGGGATTTTGTTTTTTGTAATATTTATAAATGAATACAAAAACCAAAGTAAAACAATTAAAAAACATATTTATCTATTTTAAAATAGTATTCTCCCCCCCCCACACACACACACACTTTTTTTAAATTCAAAACACCTCAAATACAATACAAACAATTGAAGCACTGCATAATGTTACAATCAAGTCAATTACATAAAACTTCAAGATATATATATACACACACACACACACAACAAAGAAAGAACAAGGGGCATTGTTACAAATTGAAAAAAAAGAAAAGGATCCCACAAATATTTTAAATGTAATCAAAGTCATTAAAAAAAAACATGGGCATTTTTCTGATCCATAAACCTTAAAAGATTTTGCAATGAGACAGATCTCATTCTTCCTGTGAGCCATATTAGGATTCGTTTAAAAAAAAAACGACATTTGTGAATGAACTGCTTACCCATTACAAGAAGAGCATTGACACCAAAGTCAATTTTCCTATTGTTAATAGTCAATCCAAATTGTATCTCTTTTATTGACAGCACAACAAACTGACTACCCTTGTGTTGCAACTAACCTTGAAATCATTCCAAAACCTCTGAAATATATTACAAGAAGAAAAAAAAGATGTTGCAAGTCTTCGTTTTCTATTCCACAGAACACACACATCCCAGTTTCCATTTTGAATTTATGTTTTAGATATTCCTTAATTGGGTAAATTTTGTAATTTTTTTAAAATTGGATTTCCTTTATCTTGAATGGGATCGAAAAAGATAGATAATTACATCTGATCTTCTTAATTTCTTCTTTTTAAAAACCTTTTAGAATATAGCTCCTTTTTACAGAGATCGGGCAACTACATTTTGTAGATACCGTCTTAAAAATGTGTTATTGCATATAGGATTATAAAAACAATATACATTTACAGTATTCGGTCAAATCGACTTTTCATTTCCGGTGTACGTTCTCGCTAATTCTCACGCCTTTCTCGCGAGATTCCCTAACACCATGAAGCATGAACAGAGACGATGAACGATGGCAATAGAAAACAAAACCGGCGGTGAGGAATTTGACTCGGTTTTTTTCGACTCCCTGGAGTTATCGTCGTCGTCGTCGCAATATGACGGCAACCCCTCCCCGTGTCGCGTGTTTAAAATTATCGTCATAGGAGACACTAATGTGGGGAAGACGTGTTTGACGTACAGATTCTGCGGCGGGTCTTTCCTGAAAAACCCCGAGGCGACCATCGGCGTTGACTTTAGGGAGAGGACGCTGGAGCTTGATGGAGAAATCATTAAGGTAAGACCTCGACACACTGCAGGTTCTACGAAAACGTAACCCTGATATAAACAGGAACAACACAAGACTGGTAGTAGTGTAACGTATTAAGGAAAAAAGTAGGTTCTTGCTCAATTTTCAAAAACAAAAACGTTGATGTGTTGCAGTTTAAAATGACGTCAAAGCACTCCTCACCGATAGGAGGTATCGTCCCTGTTTTTGTTAGATGATAAAATACATTTAGAAAGAAAATGTTTATTACACTAAAATTACTGCAAATAAAAATGAAAACATGTTTTTCTCTATGGGTTTAGAGGCACAATGGAACCATTTCTCATGCGCCAAAATGCAAATAGTAGAGTACGGGCTACAATAACATTTAAACAAAAACAAGTGGTTACATGATTGCATGATTACTTGAAACAGGGTTCAACTGAAGCTTTGCTGAGAGGTGACCCGTGAGCCAAGATGTGGTGATGGCCCTCTCATTCATGTTGCGTTAGTGACTAAATAAACAGCTTTTTTTTTTTTTTTTGGAGTGAGACACTTAAAATAAATATCAGGTTCAGTGACATTGTAAGCAAGTTATTCGAGTAGATTTCCAAGTCAATGAAAACATGATGCTGCAATGAAATTTCAATGTGGGCTCTCGCATAGATTGAGCCTGGATGCATTTTATTTGGTGTGGTTTGCTGCAGTAGCCATAACACACAATTCTAGGGTTGTACCCCCAAGCTGGTCGATGATTGAGGATTGTTGTTAACCTGACATGCGAAAAAAGAGAACAAAAAACACAGTGAGGTAAAATGGGTTGATCGATTTAAGTGAATGAAACTCTAGATATTAGGGGCAAAAAGCAAAAATGTGGGTGATATGGCCTAAAATTCATGTCATGATATAAATTAAGTCCCTCCACAGTAATCGTATATACAATTGTGCTCATAAATTTGCATATCCCTAGGGATGTAAACTTGTGAGTGTAACCGTTTATGTACAAAAGCTAAATGCCGCTTAATGTCACAAAAATGTGATGAATTGTCACCAAAATTCAAATGCACATCTCTACTCATATCCATCTCTGAAAATATTAACAATTGTCACAGTATTTTGGATTTTATGGGCATTCGGCCTTTCCTTACTATACAGTTGTGCTCATAAGTTAACGTACCACTAAGGTATGTGGTCAAAATATTTTTTAAAGATTACTCAGTAAAATTTTTAAAGTCCTGTACATTTAATTATTGTCCATCACAATTGCGACCGGTGGGTTGAAATCAGTTCATGCTTTTTTGCAGGTTTTTGTACTAGAAAACTCAAGTTATTGTAATTTGTTCTGCCTAATATCAGAATTAACATCTTAAAAAAAAAAAAATTCTCGGGCCTTCCTTAATTCAGCCATTGAGTGTTTTTAACTCATTCACTCCCAGCCATTTTCACTGAAGTAACCCCCTTCGCTCCCGTCTGTTACTGGATTTTCACTGATTTTGCAAGGCCCGCAGAATATTGTGTTCTATTGCTATAACAACATGGAACCTCCCAAAAGAAAGAGTCATCTAGGGAAAAAAAGTATATTTCTATCTGTTTCCATTTTGCAACAATTAGCATTAGAATATAGCTAAGTTTCATCATTATTCACAAATCTATTTAGAAACGTGAGTAAATTAGCTTTTTCAACATGGCCCAGGTGAATCTCTTTTGCTCGGTTGCCACCTGCTGGCCGTTTGTGTAATTACAATTTCTTCAACCGTTCTTTGCCGTTGAGAAGCTTAATCAAAGCTTTCTGTATGCTCTAGCGCAGGGGTGGGCAAGTTCGGTCCTTGAGAGCCACAATCCAGCCTGTTTTCCATGTTTCTCTCTCCTAACACACCTGGTTCATGATCAGGATCGTTATTAGGCTTCTGCAAAGCTTGCTGATTAGCTGATCATTAGATTCAGCTGCGCTGCAGGAGGGAAACATGGAAAACAGGCTGGATTATGGTTCTCGAGGACCGAACTTGGCCACCCCTGCTCTAGTATTTAAAAAAAAAAAAATACTTAAAAAACATATAAATACGTCTTTGGGACACTTAAAACATGTGTACGTTTTGGGGAGCAAATGAGTTAATATTTGTTACTTTGGGGCCAGTTGCAGATCTGGGACACGGCAGGCCAGGAGCGTTTCAGGAAGAGCATGGTGGAGCACTATTACCGCAGTGTCCACGCCGTCATCTTCGTGTACGACGTCACCAGCCTGACCACCTTCCAGAGCGTCCCCGACTGGATCGAGGAGTGCGGCCGTCACGGCGTGGGGCCGCTGGTGCCCCGCGTGGTGGTGGGCAACAAGTGCGACCTGCGGGACCGCCGCGAGGTGCCGACGTCAGCGGCGCAGCGTCTCGCCGACGGGCACAATATTCCCCTGTTCGAGACCTCAGCCAAGGACCCCGCCGAGAAGGAGAACGTGGACGCCATTTTCTTGACGCTGGCCTACAGGCTCAAGAGCCACAAACCTCTGAGACTGAAGCCGCCCTCGGAGAGCGACGTTAGGCATCTTTGGAAAGCCACAGAGCAGGAAGCGGTGACATGTCAGTGTTGATCGGTGGCCTCCAACCACAATCTTCCTATGACTTTATAGTATACCTTCATCTACCTGCTGTTATGCACTTCACAGACAGCGCAGAGGGACCAGTTTGCACTACATTTTTATGAAATGCATGCAAAAATATATATGTGGTGTAGCAAATATTTTTTTAGCTTACAAAATACAATTGGGTGCACTTTATTTTTTACAGTGGAGCCTCCGAAGTTGAGCATTCTAATTTTAATAATTCGATCCCCCATTATCAAAGCTTCAATTGACCGTACAATGTTTTTAATAATATTTTAACAGCATCGCTTGTGTAAGCAGAAGTTTCAGGGTTGAGCCTATCCCAGCTGGCTTTGGACGAGAGGCGGGGATACACCCTGGACTGGTCGCCAGTCAATCACACGCAACTAATTACACATTCACGCCTATGGACAATTTTGGAGTCTAAAATAACCCTAACTTGCTGAAAAGCAACAGCGAACAAACCGCAACAACTACACCCGACGCCCAAATAGCACGTACCCTCCACATGCTAGCTCATCAACAGCGAACTAGGCGCTAACGTAGCGGTTTAAATCTTCACTCAGTCCAACTCAAATGCAAAACACCCAGTGCAGAAGATCCAACTGGAAGCAGAACCTAACAAAATAGGTTCATTAACAGTATAATATATTCTCCCTTTCCCCCAAAAGATTCGTCAAGCTTTAAGGTGTTCAACTGGAGATTCCGCTGTATTATGGCGTAAGATGATAAGCAATTAGCCTTGTAGCGACACTATTAAAGGGATACTTGACTCATTGAGCCATTTTCAGCATTAAAAAGTAAATTTTTTTGCACAAATAATAACTTTTATTTTATGATGTATTTATTATTATATATTGATTTTTTCCACTTGCTGTCGACTGGAGATGACATCACCTGTGCCGAGGATGTAGGTGACGACCAGTCATGGCTCACCTGTTGTGATTGGTCATTACCTACTTCCTCAGCACATGTTATGTTATCTTCAGTCAGACAGACAACAAGTGGAAAAAATAGTATTTAAATGTATTAATTGTACATGAAATATATAAATATGAAAATGATGAAGTTACCAAATTCATTCTGGACAAAATATCAACTTTTTGCTGCTGTAAATGGAAAATTCCTTTAACATAACTATGCATCCAGGTATAATCCTTGAAAAAAATGTTTTAAAGGGACATTGTTTTTTTGTTTTTATTGAACTCTACTTAGTGTTTTTCTTCAAAATGTATATTATCATAAGCAGCTATTTCTCAGCTTCTTATACGCAAATACAATAAACGGTACTGATAATGTGATTTGTTTTTCCTCACTCTCATTTTGGTACACAAGCCTTGAAATGCAGACAGTCATTCCTCTCTGGACCACCTTGAATTTCGGAACATGCCACAGAAGTGGCTGATGTATGCTTTGAAGTGATTTTTGTCTTGTGTGTGAACCAGCAAAATAAAAATGGTTTGATGCAGATAGTTGAGCTTGGGCTGGCTATTGTATTTAATTCAACATATTGCTAGTAGTTAATAGTTTAAATTAGTTGCACTATAATTTTTCATTCATTTTCACCATTCTGTATGTGTAATATGTAAAATGAATTCCCACATTAAAAAAAGAAAAGTGGATTAACAACCAGGCCAAATGTAATTTGCATGTATTGAATTGCCTATTTTTTTTTTTAAATCATAGTTCTAACCAGTAAACCTATAAGTTGTTTTTTTAAAGTATTTTCTCATGTACTAAATCAAATAATAATTTTGTAGAACAATAGCACACGCTTATGCTCTATTTTACCTCCACACTACAGTACATTTACTGTTAATGTTTTTCAGTCAAGTATTGACAGTCTTGGGCATCTGGTGTTGCCTACCCAACGCTAACATTATTAATGCTGCGTTCAAATGACCTCGGAGCGTGTGTGGAGTAAGACGTCAAAACAGTTTTAACCACTGGTCGGTTTACTGTGTGTAGCTTTAACAAGTAGTTTAGCCAAAAAGATGGCAGGAATACTGCAAATAACCACCTCATGTTAGTTAGCAAATTAAAGGAGAACAGGAATATAATAAATACAATCTAATTTGCATATTGCAGTGTGCTAAATGAAGTTGTTCCAATTTACTATTGACAAAGATACCTTTAGTACGATAAACGTTAGTATGTATAATATAAAAAACATTTTTTGAGAGTTTTGGGGTGCAATCTGCGAGGAGAACAAGGTTCATTATATTTACGTACGTTTCTGCAGTAAGTGAATGCAGCACTGTAATCGCGCCATCTGTATTCTTCACCAGGCGTCTCCGCGGCCATGGTAACACTTCATAGTGGACCTCCGATTCAAGAGGACACCGCAATCATATGCTTTTAACGCAGGTATGACGATTATTTTCATGTTGATTTTGTTGTCAACAATACCAGCAGGCGCCTCGCAGTTTCCGTTGTTGTTGTAGCGGTTCGTTTTTACTAACGACGACGCTTGGCTTTTTTTGAATTATTTAACGCCACCCGGTTTGTTGTTGTCTTCGTGGCTTGGAAGCGATGCTATTAGCAACAGCTAGCCAGATTACAATGATTGTGGACTGATGAAGTGGATTTAAGGCGAGTGGATGGATGTGGCGGACAGGTGCATGCATATGGTGTTCAAAATGTTGGGTTACGTTATCAGGCTTGAAAAATATATGCAACTATACACCACTACAAACCATAATAAACTATATAAGTGAGCATTGGTATATCTGTAAGGGCAGATATCTTTAATACAGCTCTTGTATTAGATCTTATTAGAGCAGCCGTCCCACCACATTATGAAATAGGCAAGTAGAAAAATATTTCAAAATACATGTGTATTAGCTCTTCTTTAAAACGAGATAGGAACATGTTTGAGCGCAGCTATTGATTTATATTCATTTGTGACTTAATGTTGCACATGGAAAATAACATTTTCTAGTGCTCCTGTCAGTAATGGGCCTTTAGAATTGTCATCACTGCTCAGTGCTCACTCCCCATAGTTGACACCGTGGTGCGTAATTTCAGCACGGTACACACATACCAATTTTTAACATCTTAACTCAGAGGGCCAAAGTCTTGCAGGTTTTGGATGTTTCCCTGCTCCAACACACCTGTCCCAATGAACAGGATCGTTATCATGCTTTTGCAGAGCTTGCTGATGAGCTTCAGGTGTGTTGGAGAAGAGAAACCAGAATCCAGCTTCTTCTTGTCTTTGTCTCATAGCTGTCATGCACCATGAATTTGTCTGAGATCGACGACAACGCCAAAAAGGGTCGCGAGTATGCTTTGCTGGGCAACTACGACTCATCCAGCGTGTACTACCAGGGCGTGCTGCAGCAGATCAACAAGCACTGCCAGACCCTCAAGGACCCAGCACTTAAAGTCCGGTGGCAGCAGGTGGGTGCTTTGTTTCATGACACCATCTCAAATCAGTTAATCGGAGTTTTCCATTTGGTCAGGTGAAACAGGAGCTGACCGAAGAGTGGGAGCAAATTAAGAGTATCTTGGCTGTGCTGGAAGCCTTCAAGACCGAGAAGCCAGTGACCGTACCAGTTCCTCAGTCGGGGGGGAGTGCCGAGGACCCGGCAGCGTGGCCGCCGCCCACGCCTGCGGAACACAGGTGACCATACAGTTGTGTGCAAAAGTCTTGCGTCACCATACTATTACGGTAGTTGTTTTAGTAATGCTAGATGGTTTCATATGGTTTCTGCTCTGTGGGTGGATTTACACTGCATGGTTCAAATGGCACAATTTTGATATGTATCATGGCCGTGCAAAAAACAAACAAAAAAAACCTCAGATATCATCAAGTGGAATCAGGCCTCTTCTGAGTATGGATACAAATCTGACACAAATGACTGCCAATGCAAATGCAGTGTAAATATACAGTCTTTTCTCGCTAGAGTGCGTTTTATATTATGTTTTTTTTTTTTTTTTAAGACATTGGTTTTTAGGACATTTTGCTATTACCACAGTCACCAATGCATTTCTCAGCTGTTTATTAACTCATTCACTGGCAGCCATTTTCACTGAAGCAACCCCCTTCGCTCCTGGCTGTTTTTCTGCGTTTTGACTGATTTTGCAAGGCCCACAGAATTTTTTGTTCTATTGCTATAAAAACATGGAACCTACCAAAATAAATATTAGAGTCTCTTCTTTAATCAGGGAAAAAAAGTACTTTTGTTTCTATTTCCATTTTGCAGCAATTAGCATTATTAGAACATAGATGTTTTATCATTATTCACAAAATTTAATAAGTATGGCACTCTCTATAATATAGGGTTTGCCCCAGTATTTTCCCGCCAGGCCTTTCTGAGACTATATACACAATAAAAGTCTACTAAATTGAATGCCCAAAACTTCAAAACAATAATAACAAATGCCAACTAGTCTATTACGCAGTAGAGCACTGACCTCTACCAAGGCCTCACTGGTGAGAAAAAAAAAATTGTCTAGAGTCTTTTTTTTTTTTGGTTAGTATGCCACTTCCTTGTTTGTGGAGGACGCCGACTGTTGAAATTCTGGGGAGTGGATTCTATGTATTGGCAGATTTATCCAGATCCTCACCAAAACTTGTCCATTCCTCTACAAGGGTTTGTGGAAATCAGTGCAGCATTAGGAAGAAAAAGAAATCCCCATATGAAATCATGCAAGCTAAGGCCGTAATGCAATCTAGCAAATTTAATTGTCTTAAGAAGTATAAAAATTGTTCCCAAGTCAAACCTGTCAAACAGTCCAAAGTTTTAAGTAACATTTTGACAAATCACTGTCATGCAGGTGTAATCTGTAAATCTGTAAATCAATTAAAGTTTATATCAAGCTGCAAGTGCAAGTGTAAAAAGATGTTAAAAATAAATCTATCAAAAAAAAGAAGAAAGTCTTGCATGATATGTTGACAGTGAGAAACTATGCTTTTATGCAACCTTTAAGACATATTACTCTTGAAAATGTATTTTACAATTTGTATAATCTTCAAGAGATTTGGGGATCTAGTTTACACAGAAAGATATACCAGCAGACAAAGATGGAGGACTGATGGGGGGGAAAAAATGAAAACGCTTCTTGGCATTTGACAATGGCAATTTGCACAACACAACTCACAAGATAAACAAAAGGAGCTGACACAGATTCAAAGGAAGCAATTAACTAAGTATGGCAAGATTAATGGGACACAACAAAGACAGGTTGGGAAAACTTGACGAATGGCAGGCAGATTGGACGGAAAACAATGGGCCTGATTTAAATACATAAAAGAGTCGAGAAACAGTCCTTTAATATTAGCCGAACTTTATTGACATCTCAAGTGACGGCACTTCAAAATCTGTCATTTTGTACCACTTTAGTGGGTATTTTTCCTTAGGTGTTTAGGTATTTTAAAAAAAAAAAAAAAAGGTGGCCCAAGATTTTTTTTTTTTAAGATTATACATATACTGTACAGCAATACTATTAATAATAATAAATTAACTTGATAAGTATGAGACTGTGCTGGCATGTAATGTACTTCCACTATGTAGGAATCCTGTCGCAATGAAGCGTCCCAGCACTGGAGTGAAGCAGCAGAAGAAAGACTCGCCTGGTCTGCATCATCGAGGGGAAGGACAAGAAGGTCGCGGGCAGGCCAAACCGAAAGCAGAACGGCCGGCAGCCAGAGACGCCCGCAACATCAAATCGAACGATGAGGTTAGTTTCAAAATAATTGTCAGGAAAATCTGTGATTTGCTAGATCACAAACTGTTATCTGTCAATCATAAGGGAAAGAAAGGTGAAAAAGAGCAGAAAAAGTTTGATGGTGCGGGACATGATTGCGAGCTGGTGGAATCACTCGAGCGCGACATTGTGTCGCGCAACCTCAATGTACACTGGTATGAAAAGGCACACATATACACTGCAGTGTTTCGCATTTCTGACCGCTGAATTATTTGGAAAGGAACGACATTGCTGATCTGGAGGATGCTAAGAAGCTGCTAAGAGAAGCTGTGGTGCTGCCCATGTGGATGCCTGACTTCTTCAAGGGCATTCGACGGCCCTGGAAGGTACACACGCACACACAAGCACACACATGATGAGATTACAGGAGGAGCGGGTGTGACTCCATGGAATATGTTTGTTTGTTTGTTTGTTTTGTTCTACATTTAAAAATATAAAGGCAACACTTTTGTTTTTGCTCCTATTTTTTACGAGATGAACTCAAAGATCAAAATCTTCTTCCAAATATACAATATCACAATTTCTCTCAAATATTTTCCACAAACCAGTCTAAATCTGTGATAGTGAGCACTTCTCCTTTGCCGAGATAATCCATCCAACCTCGCACATATAAAGATGCTGATTAGACACCACAGCTGGGCCTTAGACTGCCCACAATAAAAGGCCACTCTCGTAGTGACTGCTTTTCTGAGTCCCCCCCCCATAAAACAAAACTGCACCTTTCAGAGTGGCCTTTTATTGTGGGCAGTCTAAGGCACACCTGTGCATTAATCATGGTGTTTAATCAGCATCTTGATATGGCACACCTGTGGGGTGGGATGGATTATCTCGGCAAAGCAGAAGTGCTCACAATCACAGATTGAGGCCCCGTCCACACGAAAGCCAGTTTCAATGTATCCTCACAAGTTTCTTACCGTTTAGGTCGTTCGTCCACACGATGGCGCGGTTTCGGAGCTTGAAACTTTTGAAACCGGGCTCCAGAGTGGAAAGATTTCAAAACGCGTCCGTCTGGACACCTTATGCAGGATACTTCTCCAGCGATGACGTAGTGGTCGCAGCTCGATGACGACGAATTGTCGCAGATTGATGACGTATGCTTCAATTCTCGCGCGAACCGTCAGTCTGTCAACAACAATGTCGGATAGCCGTGTCATAGTCGTTTTGCGCAGCCTCCTTAGCTTGCTTAAGCTTTTGCAGCAAAATATTTTGCTTCTTTATTCCCACGTTCAACAAGCGGTGTTGTACTTGAATCACCCGCCATTGTCACTTCTCCTGTGTTCGTCTTTTTCATGTTATTTTGATACATGCAAAGCCATGTTTGTTCTGTAGATTGCAATAAAGTTAGAAAAAAAAGTGTTTGTCTTCTTCGCTGATTCTTCTTCTACGCTTTCCGTTAACTCTCTGTGGCTGCGCTACAGCGCCACTCCAGACTTGGCATATGCGTTACAACCGTTAAAAGTCCTCAGCATCTTCTTTTGGCCACACGCAAGTCTTGAAATGCTTCTGTGTGTACGAGATTTGTTTGAGGAACGAAGCCGGCTTTGCTTCCGTCTGGACTTAAACTAGTTTGTGAACAATATTCGAGAGAAATGGTGATATTGTGTATATGGAAGAAGTTTTAGATATTTGAGTTCATCTCATAAAAAATGGGAGCAAAAACAAAAGTGTTGCATTTATATTTTTGTTGAGTACAGTGTTCCCTCGCTATAACACCGTTTACTTTTGGTGGTCTCGCTGTATCGCTGATTTTTTTGGGTGCAATTTTGCATGTTTTGTTTTGTTTTTGGGTTTTTTTTACAGTAATGTACCTATTTCATAAAATTTATGAAGGTTTGAACATTGAGAGCCTTAAAACATTTATAATAAATGTAAAACATAAAGCTAGCTACTTTGCGGATTTCATTTATTGCGGGTATTTTTTGGAAACTAACCCCAGCGGAAAAGGAGGGAACACTGTATAGAATAAGAATCAAGTGTAATTGCACATCCACTACAGTAGGTGGCAGTGGCTACGGTATACATAGCGATTAGACATATACAGCTCGTGGTGGGAGTTAGTGGCGGGCTGGTCACTATTTTTTAACAAGTAAAAGTAAAAAAATAAAAATAAGAGGACAGTATGTGCTGCTTTGAAGACCCCCTTTTTCTTTTATCGCTCAGTTCCTTAGACCCCAATATTAGATTTGGCAGAGGCATCTTTTGTTGAATTACAGTTATAATTCTTTAATAAAAATATACAAGTTTGCTCCTGTAAACATCATTAAGCATATCATTTATACATGTATTTAAGGCAAGTTGTAAAATGCCTGAAGTCTTCTTGTTTATGTTTAACAAATTTAAAACATCATAAGTCATGCTGTTTCTACTCAGTACTGTCTTAAATATTCTCCAATTTCGATACTGTTAATGTATAGGATCGTATGCCGAGAAACGTTTCTTGGGAGGAGCAATATGGCGGCCTCGCGGCTTCAAAAGTCTTAAACCCATTTTAGAGATGAATGATACTACAGTATTTATAGTCACAGTGGTGAGTTTGAGGGCAGAGGCGCAAAATGTTTTCTTCTTCCTGTGGCAGCGTGGCAAAAATTAATTGAACTGCCTTCAAAATGAAAAGGGACATTTGAGATTCTTCCTCAATGTATGGATGTCGACAATGGCATCATGTTTTTATTAACCGACAGAACTTCCTTTATCACAGGGCGTGCTAATGGTGGGCCCACCGGGTACAGGCAAAACCATGTTAGCCAAAGCTGTGGCGACAGAATGCGGGATGACTTTCTTCAACATGTCCTCGTCCACCCTTACCTCCAAATACAGAGGCGAGTCGGAGAAACTCGTCCGCCTGCTCTTTGAAATGGTAGCATTACTTTTATGTTTCTTGTGACAACTCGTGATTGGCTGGAATTACAATTCAAAGCAATGATTTGTGTGCTTCATGCAGGCTCGCTTCTACGCGCCGACGACCATCTTCATAGATGAGATCGACTCCATCTGCAGCAGAAGAGGAACGTCCAATGAACACGAAGCCAGTCGCAGAGTCAAATCTGAGCTTCTAATTCAAATGGATGGTAAAGAAAATATCTCTTTTTTTTTACATTTCATCCTATATTATCTTCTCATCTCAATGCTTTTTACCCCACCCACCCCTCCAGGTGTGGGTGGCGCCCAGGACAATGACGACCCTTCCAAGATGGTCATGGTCCTCGCCGCAACCAACTTCCCA
This sequence comes from Vanacampus margaritifer, assembly GCF_051991255.1. Taxonomy (NCBI): domain Eukaryota; kingdom Metazoa; phylum Chordata; class Actinopteri; order Syngnathiformes; family Syngnathidae; genus Vanacampus; species Vanacampus margaritifer. Next base: position 14,764,851 of record NC_135442.1, read on the forward strand.
TGGGACATTGACGAGGCGTTGCGCCGACGCCTGGAGAAGCGGATCTACATCCCTCTGCCAACAGGTGACTTCACAATCGCCTATGTTGAAATGCCATAAAGGACACAGGGTCGACTTTGTCCCCCCTATTCCGTGTTTCGTTGATCATGAAGGTACACAGAAACATACCACATTGTATACGCAGTGCGATAGAGGCTTCCATTATGGAACTCATCCTCCAAAGGTGTAAAATGACAGGGTCAACTTGGTCACCTAATTTCCTTGTATGTGTTATCTTAATGTTGCTTTTTTTTGTTTGTAAACGGCAGCTGTGGGTCGCACGGAGCTTCTAAAGATTAATTTGCGGGAGGTGGATTTAACCGCTGACGTGGACCTGGACCGTATTGCTGAGAAGACGGAGGGCTACTCCGGAGCCGACATCACCAATGTCTGCAGGTTTGTCAACAGGATGTTGGTCAGAGAACAAAGACAAAAAATCCTGGACAAAATCCACCATCTTTTCATTCGTTTCCCTCAGGGATGCTTCCATGATGGCCATGCGGCGGCGAATCCAAGGTCTGAGCCCCGAGGAGATCCGAGCCTTGTCCAAAGAAGAGCTGCAGATGCCCGTGATGATGGAGGACTTCACGCTCACACTCAAGAAGATCTCCAAGTCTGTGTCTGCTGCAGATCTGGAAAGATATGAAGCCTGGATGTCCGAGTTTGGTTCGGGGTGAAGGAGTTTTTGTGAAGTGGTAACTGGACAATGGTTGACTGATGAATATGTAACAGTATTTCAAACCGTTGTGGGTGAGGAACAAGAATGTATTGAAGCAGACTCAACTGCTTTTGTTGTCAACTAGGGATGGGCATTTGACTTTGAGGACAATTAACAATAACAATCAATTCATGCCTTTAAAAAAGAAAATGGCAGAATGCAGACAGCCTATCACGCAGTTTCTGACAGCGAATGGGGGTGCAAAATCGACCCAGCAATATTTCTCCTTTCGAGGTTGTAGCTGTAACAATAGCAGGACACATCCTGCATGTCAGGGGAACTTCGATGCAGGGACCAGCATGTGGCATTTTGCCTATTTACACCTGCAAACTGTGGTTTAAATCTGTCTTCTCTGATGCTGTAGGAACTTTTAATACGTTGTTGAAGTGTGCTGAAATCCATTAAATGAATCGATGACCTTGATTATTCACTATGGAATTGTTTGTGTGTTTTCTATTAAATTCTTGTATAGCCTGAAGATTTATTTCAAAATGTGCAAAATGTTGCGTGTTTGTCTAAGCATACAGTACATGCTAGCCAAATTAATTTTACTGTAACATTTTATCAAAATTGAATAGTTAATAGTAGAATTTCAGAACTGAATGGAGAATTATCCCTAAATTTCAATTCAATTCTTGAATTGAAATTGAGGTAGCAAACAGGAAGCAGAATTGCAGGAAATAGAATTGAAATTCAAAGAAAATTCATGATGCAAAATTATAGTGTATTTAACAATGAAGCTTTACTGCATGCAAGCCTATTTACAACATTAATTTCATACAAATATTATTGGCTTTATACACAATATTTATAGTAAATATAGTAACGTGTAGGCCTATAAATTGTTTTTTATGAGTATTAGAAGCCTACTCATAATTACAGTAAATAGTAAAGTGTAGTCATTTGTTTATATTAACACTGAAAGACAACTCTAATAAACATTAAAATTGTAAAAACTTTGAAATTGTTTAATATGATGGTAGAACACCACTTAATTTCCCAGAATACCTTGCTTTATCTATAGCTTTGAAATGGCTATACCCAAACATTTACTGATACGTGGTGAGAATGAGTTCCTCTGAATTGCATTGAATTCAATTCCATTTCCTCTGGGGGGGTCAATTAAAATTACAATTCATCCATTGAATTATGAATTTTGCACAGCCCTGATTATAGTGTTATATAAATGGACTTAAGTTTGATTCCACTTCTACTGTATGTTACGGCCTTTGAGTTTCTTCCATTTGTGGGCTCCCTCCAGTAGAATCACTGAATTAAATACAAATAAAACTTACGTTTAAAGCATGAAATACAATTAAACAGAAAAAAAAATCAATTAAGCAAGCTGTTTTTTATCCATACAGCCTGATTTAAAAATAATTTCAAATATATATATATATATATATATGTATTATTATTTTTTTTGTTTGTTTTGTTTTTGTTATTATCGTTTTCAAATAGTATGTTTTGTGTTCTGTCACACAGTTTATTATTTTATTTTTTATTTTATATCCATTTATGCTTTCTAAACTGCGGTTACTTTAGTGGAAGTAGGAATCGTCTCCGGACATATCGTGCTGACAGGTGCGCATGCTCAGAACAATTTGAGCTACTGGCTTTGATAAAAACGTGCCTATTGTGTATGAAAACTATACGGCTTTGGCGGACCAAACGTCAGTTACACGACATACCAACGTTAAAACGGTGAGTGTCTTGTATTTTTCCTACTGGACTCAACCGACCCTGGACCGGCCAGGGTGCGGTTTTCTCCGTCATCTTGGCGACCAGGTTTGTCAATACATTTACTACGAGGTTAGTGGTACAAATGTACCACACGTACAAAACTCGGGTTCTAGAGTACCCCAAACCGTTAAACTATCGTGAGTATTGACGGATTAACCAGTATACAGTATTTTCAGATTGTGGTATTGAGCAAAACTAAGATGTCATAATTGGCTGAGTTGAATCAGGTGTACGCGTATGAGACATACAGCCAAAGTTGCTACCAAGACGTTAACTCGACCTTGCTTTTAGAATGCATTTGCAACCTTTTCAGTTGGTAAATATTTTCGGTAAGCAAGTAAGCAGAATGTTGGGATGAATTGATTTTGAGAATTGAAGTTTCAACAGTATGTTGCTATAGCACCGTTGTTTCTGGCATTGTTTCTCAAAAATTGCAAACATGTTCTTGTAACTGTTTCGCTTTATATTGTAATAATATTTGACATTATTTTTCCAGTGACTTTCATGTTATGTTCATAAATTAAAACAATTATTGTAATATTCCAACATTAGTATTTTTGTATGACTTTTTTTCTATTAAGATTAAGACTTAACTCTCGACACTTAAAGGGGAAGTCAACTCTCCACAAATGTCTTAACAATAATATGTTCTCTGCAGCCCCACTAGTCTAAATACGGTATTCTGGTTAATATTGCGTTAGTGGAATATGAGTTGAGCAGCAAAATCCAGCAGTTTTAATCAATATTCATCAATCATTTTGCCCCTTGCTGCTCAGTGGAAATGACATCACAGTTACTCAGGTCTCAGGTAACAACCAATCACAGCTCAGCTTCAGAAAACAGGTGAGCTGTAATTGGTCGTTGCCTGAACCCTGAGCAACTGTGATGTCATTTTAAGTCGACAGCAAGTGGCAAAATGAGCCCTGAGACGGATAAAAACGACTGGATTTTGCTGCATAAATAACTCGTATTCCGTATTATAATTACTCGTATTATAACTCAGAATGTCATGTTTAGACTGGTATGGTGGTTGAAATATTATTTAGTTCTAGCAATAACTACTTTTTCTCAAATTCAGTTTTTTTAAATCTATTTAATATAACTTAATTTATGATGTGTTCTTATAGCAATTCGGCTTTCATCGTGTGTCCCTTTTTCTTTATTTTTTTTAAAGTGACTGTAGGGGCGGTCCCTGCATGCCACTTATAACCTTAAAAATCTATCGGTACTGTCATCAACTCAAGGACCCTTTTATATTCTTGTACTATTTCAACTTTCTCACAAGTCACAATTACTCTCATAAGATCAAATGCTGTAAGTTTTTCTTGTGATTACCATTCATTCCTTTCTGGGCCTTTTTAGGTCGCTTGGGGTCGGCTCCAACTTGGATTGGATGTGCACCCTGAGAACAATTTGATACATTTAAAGCACTTTGATCTTACCTGGACTCCATGTGAAAGCCAAAACTTGACAATCCATTTCTGGCCTAGAATCAAATCATAAGGATGCCACCCAAGAAGAAAAACTCCCTCATGACCTGCATGAACGGCTTCATCGGGGCGGTGAACACCATGGACCAGACCGTCTTGGTGCCCAGCCTGCTGAGGGACATCCCGCTGGACGAGCACACGGAGATGGGCCACATCAAGTCAGACGTGGACGAGGGTGACTTGTACGCCTACTACCACCTGCTCAAGTCCCTGCGCGGCGACATCGAGTGGGGCGTCAAGACTGCCGAGGGCAAGCCGCTCACCCGAACCAACTCCTCGTCCTCCACGTCGTCGTCATCTATGTCATCATCTGAAGAGGATGAGGAGGATGAAAACGACAGCAACTTAGAGAAGCAGTTGCAGTACCACCTCACCGGCCTCCAGGGGGTGCTGTCCAAGCTCACCGTGCAGGCCAATTCTCTTACCAGCTGCTACAAGCAAAGGGTCGGTATCTAAGAAGCCACCTTCACATTTTCCACCAAAAAAAAAAATGAAATTCCACCTGCTCATGTTAACTACTGAGGAATTCGACTTGTACGTGGTTTTCGTCCACTATCAATGTCACAATTTTGTATAATGCACTTAAACCCTTTGAGACTTTTATCACCTGTATTTTTTTTGTGACACCCAAGGTGAAGCACTTTTTATTTATTTATTGAATTTCAAATGAATTACTTTTCTAATTGAATGATCTTGCCACACATCACTTTATGAAAGAAAATGATGACAATCAACTCTTTTTGGTGAATTTCAAGCACTGTTTACTTATGCTAAATTGTAACAACATGCTCAACTTGATGCAGGTATTATTTTTTTGTTCCTACTATTATGACTATATTTGCAACTGCCCAATTTCTGTAAAATTGAATTTTAATAAAATTACAACTTATCAAAATATACTGAGACTTTAAGATTTTTTTTCTCATTAAACTTATAGACTTGGAATTTAATTCTTGTAAAATTACTGCTTTGTCTTTGAAAATAACTCAAAATTCTGAATTGTGATTCTCTTAAAATACTACTTTGTCTTGAAATGTTGCACCCTTTTTTTCAACGTAACTCATACTGACCCTAGTACCAGACATCCAGCCAGGGTAGCATAAACCGAAATTGTGGGTGGTCCCTATCAAAAAAAACATTTTCTGTGCATTCTACCGTTGACGAACATGCGCTTTTAAATTCAAATTTCAGAGTTGTTTTTTTTTTTAAAGCGACGTGAGGTTTCATTCTTGCAATATAAATGGTGCTGATAAAATGACATCAAGAGTGAAAATCTACATTAAGTGAACTTTATTTAATCCAACCAAATACAGTAATCAACTTTAACAATGCTCAATCAAAGCTGGTCTCTCCATGTGACCCTTTTTGTAAGACAATGAAGCGATGAAAGCAACTCTCGTTAGCCGTGTGACAACTGACATTTCAAAACTATTTAGCAGCTTCAACACTGATGATATTAGCCAAGGCTGTAATAATGATCCTCAATTGATATCAAAATGTTAATGTCTGTATCCCAGCCAAAGATGTTAGAATGAGGATATCAATCACAACATGGTGCGGTATGTGGACAATGGTAAATGCAATATATGTACACGTCATGGGTCATTTATGTTTACCAATGTTTAAATCTTGAGCAACAATTTGCACATTTAACAATAACGGTAACCCTTTGTGGTCAATTTTTTATTGATCCCCTTGTCGTCAAAGGCTGGATGAAATGCACCAAAATGCTTGATTCTACATAAGAATTTACGTATTTAAAGAGCTGATGTTAGGAATGACAAAATTAGTCGAAACTCACAACCTTTGGGAATAAACAGTCATATTTGCTCTAATTCCCCCAAATAACTTGTGCCGCTTCCAGTGAATGGTGGCGTGTGTGTGTACGGGCGCCCCCTGGCGACCGACGCGACGAAGCGCTCCAGTGACGCTGTGCCTGCTGCAGTAGTGTGTTTGTTTCCGCCGCGGTCAGTAGCGACATCATGGAGACCAAACCGGTTATCACCTGCCTGAAGACCCTCCTCATCGTCTATTCCTTCGTCTTTTGGGTAAGTCCATCCTCTCTACTCAAATGGCCATTGACGTGTGCGGCCGTTGTGTTTATAATGTGCGTGCGTAATGCTGCTGGTGATAATGATGACGATGATGATGATGATGGGGCGGCTAATAGCTGCTGCAGCAGCATCACCAATTGTTCGGATGTCGAAACGGTCCACCGACGTTCGCCTGACGCTTGAATGGATGACAAACATGCCGCGAAGCTCGTCATTATTTTTAGACGTCAAGTGGGCCCAGCGGACGACAAACGTCATCTCCGCAACCGTTCAAGTCAACAAATGACGATTGTGACGGGCCAGGCCTCAGCCCACTTTCGGTACATGGGCAAAAGGGTGTGTGCATGTATGATGCGTTATCGACATGATAAATAGGCGCATGTTGTACTGTCTCCGAGGCCTCCATTAGAATGTGTGTATGCCCCCACCCCCCCGTGAACGCGTGTTGCCATAGATACATGCACGGTGCAGTGAGCACGTATGTGACTAATAATACATACAGTATGTCTGTGTGACTACTCCGTACATATGTGACGTGTGCAAAATTAATACTACCGTAGATATGTGTGCCTGTGGATATCGTTGTCAGATTTGTAAGATTAGTAACTTAGTATAACTACTATTTTGTGATGTAAAAAGAAAGAGAACATGATAAATCATTGAAAAACGTACTTTCCCCTACCATTAATGTGACCTATAACCAGTCATTGAAAAACCAACTGAAATGTTAACGAGAAAAACAACCCCCTCCGAGCAGTGTTGTTTTTGTGTCAACGTGCCTGTTGGAATCATGGCCACAAAGTTCAACCTTTGATTGATTGCATTGTAACACATTTTCCCACCTGCATTTGGTGAGATTTCAATTGTTGCCACCAAATCCCATAACTCAACCACACTCAGACTGCAAAAATGTCAGGAATAGCCTACTAGAACAACTTTATTTAGGGTTTCAATGCGATTGGTTAATTTTGAACATAAACACAGTTATTATTATAATTATTACTATATATTTTTTTTTAAATTCAGATATACAGGATTTGGGTCACAATGTTGAAAAAAGTTTGGAAATAATTAATCTTGGTCTCACTTGGCATTATATTTTTTTTTTTTCCAGAGCGACACGATACGTATGACTACTCAACTCTTGAGTCGTCACTCATACCGTCCAATACCAAGCGCCAATACCACTAGTACTTCTGATAGATACCTCCCTAAAAAAAACACACACACAAAAAACAATGAGAGTTAATATTAAACAAATACCTACCAATCGCAATATGCAGTAGTATTTTTCCTTAAATTTGTATGAAATTAATGGCAGTTTTTATCTATCTATCTTTTTCTATTTCTATACATACACTTTAACTCATTCACTGCCATTGACGGCTATTGATGTCAAAAATTCATTTGAACTATTTCTATTAGTTTACCATTTTTCCCCACTTTTGTTAACAAGAGTATGAAAACCTAGAAATGTGTTTTATTGTACATTTACAACAGATATAAAATTTATGATTAATCATGAGTTAATGATTGAAGTCATGCGATTAATTACAATAAAAAAAATTAATCGCCTGACGCGATTTTAAAAAAGAAGAAAAGATTATTAAAAATTAGAAGTGTCAGGCGATTACATTTTTTAATCGTAATTAATTGCATGACTTCACAAGTTAACTCATGATTAATCACAAATTTTATATCTTTTCTAAATGTACAATAAAAAATATATAGAATTCCATACTCTTGTTAACAAAAGTGGAGAAAAAAAAAGTCAAACTAATAGAAATAGTTAAAAATGAATATTTGACGTCTATAACCGTCAATGGCAGTGAATGGGCATCTGTCAGACATGATCGTAAAATGGCCACAAGAGGGCAGCTGATACTGGTATTGACAGCTTCCACTAGCGCTGATAAAATAAGGCCAGGATTGGCACCAATACCTGGTGTTGTTACGCGTCCATCATAATTTTTTTTTCTCAGTTACAGGGATAAAGTAGGAAGTATAGAGCATTAAACATGAAGAAATGGTTTAGATTAAAAAAAACAAAAGTTACAGATACATGAGGGATAATTTTTGCATCATATAAGATTCATATCTGTAGCAACATAGTTTATGATTATTAATTATGAACTGTAATGATATAAAAGTAGCAAATATAAAACTTTACAATAAGATTGTTAACCGCAACGTGTTGCAATAATGTTGGCTTTAACACATGGCACTCGACAAATTAAAAGCTGTTAAATTTTTGGGTGGTTGCAATTCTCTTCCGGCCACTTTGTGCCACGCAAGTATGATGTAAGCACAAGCAACAATGTGAATGCAAGACTTTTACCAGCAGTGACAAGCACTCTCCGGTTTTTGGCTGAGACGTGCTGGCCTCCGTGCAGCCATGTGTCCGCGTCACCAAGCTTTTATATTTAGTCGGGTCGGGCATTCGCGCTCCGAGACATGGGCGGCTTCGGGTTTCGCTGTCAGTAAGGCTCGTTTTTCTGAACCCCGAGACCTCAGCGGGCCTCGCTTTTTACTGTCATCGGCTTGCGAAATAAAGCGCGGAGTGTGAATAGCTCGGCTTGTTGAACGTCTCGCGCAGATGGAGCAGGTGGCGCGTCATGTCATCGCACCTCCTGCTGCTTTATTAGGAGGGAAGAAAGCCGACCTCCTTTAAACTCTCCGACCGAGATGACCAGCGTGGCGTTGAATTTCAAACAAAAGTGCAGTGGGGGTTGGGCAGAGAAAGAGAGAGGGAGAGAAGAGGGGGCGGCTCCAAAGCTGTTTGGAATTCACAAGCCGACATAACAAGTTGAGAAGCACTTGTATCCTCTTGGACTTGATTTCCCGTTGGGCCTTGGAAATGAACGCTCCCAACAAGCCACTTGTGTGCAGCGCGGACAGGAAGCAGGAAACAATTTATCTGTAATCACCCAGGCCATAAACAGAACAGGGAGAGCGTCATCATCAAAAGAGACGATGCGCCCCCTCAAGAGAATCGCCATTTATAGATGAAACTCGTTATGGCGAGAAAACACATCCACGCGCAGCCGTGCCTCTTGTTAACTTGAGGTTTTGCATTGCATCACGGAGCACTTTTACTTTCCCGTAATACAAAGGCTGTTGGGACGGCCAATTGGCTGCATTCATTTGATGAATAATTTATCCATTGTGGTTTTTATTCAGCTTTACTAGTAGGAAAAAAAAAAGGAATAATAAATGTCTTTAGTGACATTGTGACAGGTTTGTTTTTATTCTAAATAAGTTTTTCCTTTTAATTTAAAACGGCTTACAATAGCCCCTTCTTGTTGTAGGCCAAGTAGGCGGCTGCCTAGGGCCCCCAAGCCACCAGGGGGCCCCCAAGCTCTATGTGTAGTCTTTCCTGAAGACGATAAAAGTGCCCTGTCTTTATCGGTCTCTAGTATTTGTTTATTGCATGCCTTTTATGCTTAAAAAATAAGGATCTAAATAAAATAAACTGTGACGATATGCAATGGCTGGTGTTTTTGTGTCACTAACTGTGTAAGAATGATTGACAGCTACTCATCTACTTTTCCCGTTAGCGAGAGTACTAAACAAAAAACGGAAGGGAAAAAAATGGTCAAAGGAGAAAGGTTGGCACTTGTTGGTAATGGATCGTTGCAGGCGAAACTGTTGTAATGAGGTCATTGGTGTTAGTGTGGTCGCTCCACAATGTTGTGTTCATCCACATTCATGGACTGGGGACCGGTTCCTCCCAGTTTTTAATTTTTTGCCGTATGCCCATAATAGTCGTTTTGTATTTTCTTTTAGACTTATACTTAAAATTCCTCTGTACTAATAAATTGCAGTGTGGAAAATATTGGAAGTGTTGCACTAATCCAGTGGTCTGCAACCTGCGGGTCTGGAGCCATAAGTGGCTCTTTAGTCCCTCTCCTGTGGCTCCCTGTGAATCTCTTTTTTAAAAAAAAATTGTAGAAATTATATTGTTTTTTTTTAGATAAATAATAATTCAATGAATTCATGATTTTGATTTTTTTTTTAATCAATAATTAGATATTCCAAGTTGTCAGATAAAGGTACATGAAAAGTAGATGAAAAAGTTTTAAAATGACCTAAAATGTCCAAAAAGGAAGACGAAAAGCAGAAAATTACCATAAAATATCTACGAAATTGCCAAAAATGTCACAATATTGATTTAAAAGAAGGCAGCAAAGAAAAGGTTCAAAAAGTAACCATAAAATGTCCTAAAAACAAGAGAAGAAATTTCAAAAATTACCATATATCCACAAAGTTGTCAAAACAAGTATAAAAAAAAAATAGCCAAGACAATTCCCAAAACAGGATGAAGAGAGGCAAAACATTACCATATGTCCATAAAATTGTAAAAAAATAAAATAAAAAAAGTCAGAAATTAGACACAAAAGCAGAAAATCTAGAAATTTATGAAAAACGGAAGCGTTAACTCATTCACTGCCGTTGACGGCTATAGACGTCAAAAATTCATTTGAACAATTTCTATTATTTAAATTTTTTCCACTTTTGCTAACAATAGTATGAAAACCTAGAAAAAAAATATTGTAAATTTAGAACAGATATAAAATTTGTGATTAATCGTTAGTTAACTAATGAAGTCATGTGATTAATTAAAATTAAAAATGTTAATCTGCTGACAGGCCTAATTAAAAAAATATATATATTAAAAATGAGGTGTATTTAATCATAATTAATTGAATGATAATTTTATATCTATTAAAAATGTACAATCAAAAAATTATAGGTTTTCATAAAAAATTAAATGAAATGAAAAATGTGAAACTAATAGAAATAGTTCACATGAATTTTTGACGTTTATAGCCGTCAATGGTAGTGAATGAGTTAAAAAAAAACAGAGGATGAAAGGTAGAAGAAAATGAATCTCAAAGTGTTGGATGCTGCATATTTTTCTGTTATGGTGCAGCGCTAATTAGTTCATGGGGCCCTCATTACATTAGACTACTCACACACTTGTTTCCATCATCACAATGTTCAAATGTTTTTCAGCTCCAGACAGATTAGATTCTTTATGGCCTAAAATGACTCTTTTGACAGGAAAGGTTAGCTGACCCCTGCACCAATCCAAGTATTTGCTGTATTTCAACAGTATAGTTGCACTTTGCTTTGTCTGGCTGCAGCCTTCATCATCTTATCATGTCAACACTCATCTGGAAGCGATTGTCCTTGTCCGCGCACGTGTGTTGATAAGAAAACATGCATGCGTGGCAGTTAAACAGCTGTACAAACGCTTGTTGTTTTCACCCCCGACCCTCTGAGATTGAAGTGCAATGATCCCTTTTTTTTTTTTTGGAGATGCTTCAGCCAGATTCCCAGCGTGCAGGCTAAAAGCCTGGCGTGGAAAACAACCTCTGGCGGCTGATGGTTGTGGTCGCGCTCTGCCGATAGGGCAAAAGTGTAAACGGTGTCAGCGGGCGCCGACCTGCACGAAATAGCTTGGATGGAAATGAAGTATAGCGGCCCCTCCGGAGCCAAACGGCCCCAAAAGATCAATCTTGTAAGCTCAGTGACACTACTGCTTGCGCCGTTCTTTAATTCACAACAATTTACATGATCAAAAGTCCTGTAATATTTCGTGCATTTAACTGGCTTATTATTTAATGGTTTATTTTCTCACAGTGTTTGTCATTGTTTTATTATTTCCAAAATTACTGTCATTAGTTCAATGATTGCTTTAAAATAAAATAATAATAATAAAATCACCTAAAAATCCTTGATATAGTGGGGGCTGTGTTTTATTTTACAGTGGTTAACATTTCTTATAATGTATAATAATGCATTTTCTTTAGGCCGATACTGATTTTGGGCAGAATAAATACTGATTACCGATTAATCTGATTTAAAAATATATATATAATGCATAAAAGTGCCGCCCCATTCCTAACTTTCACTTTTAAGATTTACAATTATTTGATTGAGATTGAAATCATGATTAAAACAATTTGTGATTTCAGAACTAAATATTTATCCAACTACTACTACTACTGCTCAACTACTTAAGTGTCATTGTAGCGTCATGGCCCAGTCATACCTGCACTTTGTTTTTGTCAAGTACAAATCATGTTGTAAATATATTATGTGAAATTCAAGCCTTTATTACTCATTTTTATTCTAAGCATTAACCTTTTTTTTTTTATAAGTCTTGGGACTTACTGGGCTAACCTGAGACCTCGGGGATTTTATTTCGTGCCTTGCCATGTGGAAATGTATTAAGATTAAAACACACAAAAAAAAATCATTTGATGTTTGCATCCTTGAATTTTGAGAAAGAAATTCTTTGAAATATCAACTTTCAATCTAACTTGAAAGGACAATGACAAAATAAAAATAAGAACGTGCAATAAGAATAGAAAATACTTAAATAACAGCAACTGAAAAACCAGTAAGAACAAATACTGACTGTTCTGTGCGTTTTGGCCTCTTGGGGACAGTGTGGTGCCGTGCACACACTTAAAGTGAGTACGGAAGAAAGTTACGATTGAATTCTATTACAATAACTTGTTTTTCACGTATTGGGAAGAATTTGTGCCTTTGCGTAGTGTTATGTTACCTGTGTGTATGTGTTCCCACACAATTAGTGTGTGAATATTTGTTATTTGAGGGAAAAACACTCCTGAAGTCAATGCTAACTTCGGGTTAGAATTTGAATGGTATCCTCCTTTCGCTTTTAGCATTAGCGCTAGGCTAGCGATGTTTTTTTAAAACAAATCATGTTTTGTATTTAAAAATATATTTGATGTTGTTCTTATTGTCGTGTGTTTAGTTTTACAGTTAACTCCAACTGGGTTGTGATTAAACAGCTTAAAGGACGCTTGGGGGACAACAGAATAACCATAATAACGTATGCTACACACTTGCTACTTGCTAATGCTACGTGAGCAAAATGGTGCATTCAGGTTACTTTCACAGCGTCAGAAACTTCGATTTTCTTTGATTTTAACGTTTTAAGGGGAAAATGATTGGCCGATTGTTTGGGCAGATGTTTGAAGAGGAGTAATTGGCCGACTAATCGATCGTAAATGCATATGAAACTTGCAAATCAACCACAAGAGGTTGTGTTTCATTTTGGACATCCCTCTCTTTTTTGTGGCTTTTAAGACCCGGTTGACCTACAGCCAAGAGGCACCAATTCCCAAGAAAGGACCTGCCACCGTTCCAGCGTCGCAGATTTATTTTTCTGCCAGACCCGAGCTTGTTTTTTTCCTTTCCCTCTCTCCGAGGTTTGAGGGAGACATTTTGTACAGACGTCTCGCTGTCAAGTCGTGTTGACAGCGGGAAGGCAAGCTGCCTGCTCTTGGAAGGTTTAGGATGACGGCCCGCCGTCGCTCGGGGGCGGATCGTCGTCGTCGTCAGCGGGTGCTCCCCCCTCCCCCCCCCCAACCCCCCTGCCCATGCCGGGAAAGACGTTCCCAGCCGAGACGCGCACGCCGCCGCTTCATTCAGCTGCCTCGCACAACGGCGTTCTTTTATCCGCTGCCTTCATTTGAAATGCTAAGAGCGGCGCAACAGGAGGAAGCGTCTCGCGGCGGATCAAAGCGACGCCTTTGATGCGCCGCCATTCTCTCTCTCCGTTATTCACGAGGCAGGTGATCGCTATCCTGCACGCAGCATAAACGCATCCCGCGTCTCTAATTGCGGCCCTTTCTTGTTCCACCTTGATCCGCCTCCGTGCTGCCCGTCTAGAGGAAGTTGGGGTAAAAAGCCGCTTCCCTTTCCTGCTCACGCCATCATTTTACACATTGATTCCCAACCAAGGTGCCGCAGCACTCTAATATGCCGTGATTAGGGGGGAACAAAAACGGATTTGAATCGGAAAATCGGTTTTAATTTAAAACATGCGAGTCCATCGAATTGAGCTGAGTTTTTGCAGTGTAAAATATATCGAAATACGTATTGACAGATATTTTTACTTTGAAGTGCCGGTCCACTTTAAAATCGAACCTTCCTTGATTCATATCGCACCCCTTGTATCGAATCGTCATTTATTAGATGCACACCTTTAGCCATCATAGATCATCAAGTTCATCTATCTATCTATGACAGCGACATAGTGACAGACAAAACTATGAACTATATGCCACGGAGGAGGCGGGACTTCCGACTTCCGGGTTTTCACCCATCAACTTTGTTTGATGGTTCGGACCAAGCCATTTCAAAATAAAATACGGCCAACGGGTTAAATAAAATAAAATAAACAATTCTAGTAAGTACTTCAATTATTAAACACAAACAAACCACCTAGCATACTAGCTAGCATACTAGCGCAAATAGCACGTTAGCATTTTGTTTATGCTTTTAACATACCTCTTCCTATCCCGCCCTACAGATCACCGGCGCTATCTTGCTGGCAGTGGGAGTATGGGGCAAGTTGATGCTGGGCCCGTACATCTCGCTCATCGCCGACAACTCCACCAACGCCCCCTACGTGCTCATCGGCACCGGGACGGTCATTGTGGTTTTTGGCCTATTCGGTTGCTTTGCCACATGCAGAGGAAGCCCATGGATGCTGAAGCTGGTAAGAAGCTACCTACCCACCATATTTTGCATTTTGTAATACTGTTTGAATGTGTAGTGATTATTTTACCAATGCAATAATCCTTTCCTCCATAGCGGGAGTTACGTTCCAGATCACTCCGGCAATTAGTGAAATTCGCAAGCTACGTAGAAATACCCTAAAGGCATTTACAGCACGTAATTACTTAAAGGCCTTTAAACAAACTTTTAAAATAATACAAAACCATTTTAACATATCATATATTAATAGCAAGAGCAATGGATGAAAAAAAACTGTACAGTGTACCATTCTCTCCGTTTACAGTAAATAAGTCCTGTTTCTTTCCAAGCTAACAAGCTAAACTCAAAATATGCATCAATAACCCTATGTCCAAAGATGATATACAGCCGTCACCCTCTCTGTAGGCGTAAAAAGCGGGATTGAAGAGAATTGGACATTCAATTAATTTCAGCAAAAAATAGCCGAAATACTTCCTGCTTTCATTCTCCGACAGCAACATTATGATGTCACAATATTAAAATTGCCACCATATCGTCGTCGTAGTCATGTTATGATTTTAACAGAAGCACAACTGTTAAAAAGGCCAAGTTGTGTTCAGTTCCAGCACCATCCAGTGATTAGTTTATTTGGTATATTTCATTTTAATTAGGCACATTTTGGCCACCTATTTTTAAGATCCACGCTAATTGCCAGATGAAGGGGATTGTAACACTTTTGAGTTCCTCTACAGATGAACTCGATTCACAATGTGTGCGAGCATTAGCGAGTCAATATTAAGCGTTATTAGTGATTTTTAGGTCATTTATGTACATTAAGGTTAATGTTACATGTACTCTGGTCGGATTATTGCTCACATGGACAAAAACTGAAAATACATGACAATAAAATGACCAGCAAAGCATATTTCTTTGTCACTGCTATTATGTCGCTTTGCATTTTACAATATTGTGCGTTTTTATAGTTTTATCTCCTATTTCACAATAGGGGTGTGCCAAAAAATCAATTCTCATAAGAATTGCGATTGTCATTTAGTACGATTCAGAATGGATTTTAAATGTCCCAAAATCGATTTTATTTAAATTATTTTATACTGTCTTGCCTTTGTCTGTGTGTGCCTTTATTTGGAACGCTGTTCATGTTGTACCCGGTTTGGCCACTGAGGGGCAGTGTGGTTCCACGCGGTCTAATACAATGTTAAGTTGTAGCCACATTAGAGAGTAGAAGGAAAAGGTCACGATCAAATCATTCCAATAAAAGTTTGGTTTTTTTCCAGCGTGGAGCCGTTCTTTTGAGTGATAAAAGTGCTAGCATTAGCGAGTCAGACTGGAGTAGATCATTACAATTCCTTGCACATCTATAGATTGAAGGAAAAATCATTGTCAATCAAATTATTTTGAATCCGAAATCGTTCTCAATCGAAAATTGATTCTGAACCGAATCGCAGACCACAAAATCGGAATCAAATCAAATCGTGAGACATTCAAAGATTCCCACCCCTACTTCACAATATAGTGATAATTATCATATCGTGGGGTTCATGTTGTGATGTCATGATGCTGGATATCGTTACATCCTTGCTCCTTTCAGACTTGCACGTCAAATAAATTGTGTGCTGCCGTCTAGTGGATGGCAGTAGAATTACACCTACAAATAAACGGCAGGAAGGAAGTAGTTACAAACTATACCAAAAAATATCAGTGAAATAGCGGGACACAAACCTGGAACCCAAGATGGAGGAGGGATTGTAGTGGTTTCAGGTTTTCAGTGGTGTCAAATTTTACCGCATCATCCTGAGAGCTGTTTGTGATTTTTGGATGTCACTGAACCAGCTAACCAAATTAACTCATTCACTGCCATTGACGGCTATAGACGTCCAAAATTCATTTAAACTATTTCTATTAGTTTAACATTTTTTTCCACTTTTGCTAACGAGTATGAAAACCTAGGGGAAACAAATATTGTAAATTTAGAACAGATATAAAATTTGTGATTAATCGTTAGTTAACTAGTGAAGTCATGTGATAATTACAATTAAAAAAATAATAATCGCCTGACGGGCCTAATTAAAAAAAAATTTTTTAAATGTACAATAAAAAAAATTCTAGGTTTTCATAAAAAATCTAATGAAATGATTTTTTTTTTAAACTAATAGAAAAATAGTTGACATTAATTTTTTACGTCTATAGTCGTCAATGGCAGTAAATGAGTTAACAAAAACCTCTCGGAACTGAGCATTATCTTAATGTTTATAAGTGGTGTTCTTTCTCCCTGTGTGTAGTACGCCATGTTTCTGTCGCTGGTCTTCCTCGCCGAATTGGTGGCCGGGATTAGCGGATTTGTCTTTCGCCACGAGGTCAGCGTGCCTTTCATTTCAGCGCCAAAGCCTAAAACTGTCAATCCAAAGTCAGTCAGGTTGTGATGATGTCATGTTTTATGTTTTTTTTTTTTGGAACACAGATCAAGGGAACCTTCCACAGGACGTACACCGACGCCGTCCTCAACTACAACTCTGAGGACGAGGCGAGCCGCGCTGTTGACAACCTGCAGCACAGAGTAAGCCTCACATACACAAGACTGGTCTGTGTCTTTTCCAAAGGGTGCAATTGACTTCATTTTAGTTTGAACACATTCACTGCCATTGACGGCTGTTGACGTCAAAAATTAATTTAAACTATTTCAATTAGTTTAACATTTTTTCCACTTTTGTTAACAAGAGTATGAAAACCTAGAAATATATATTTTTTTACATCTAGAACAGATATAAAATTTATGATTAATTGGGAGTTAACTATTGAAGTCATGCGATTAATTACAATTAAAAAAATGTATCGCCTGATTCAATTTAAAAAAAGAAGAAAAAATTATTAAAAATTAGGAGCAAAAGGCGATTAAATTTTTTATAGCCGTAAAAAAAATATTTTAACTATTTCTATTAGTTTACATTTTTTTCCACTTTTTAAAATTTCTTTTTTTAATCTTTTCTTTTTTTAAAGGCGTCAGCCAATTACAATTTTTATTGTAATTAATCGCATGACTTCACTAGTTATTTTTATTATTCAAAAAAAAAAGATTAAAAAAATTTAATAAAAGATTATTAAAAATTAGGGGCTTCAGGTGATTAAAATTTGTAATCATAATTAATCGCATGATTTAACTAGTTAAGTCACGATTAATCACAAATTTTTATATTTGTTCTAAATGTACAATAAAACAAAATGTCTAGGTTTTCATATATTTTTTTAACAAAAGTGGGAAATAAGCTAATAGAAATAGTTCAAATGAATTTTTGACGTCTATAACCGTCAATGGCAGTGAATGAGTTAATTGCATGACTTCACGAGTTAACTCAAGATTAATCACAAATTTTATATCTGTTCTAAAAGTACAATTAACAAAATGTAGGTTTTCATACTCTTGTTAACAAAAGGGTAAGAACATTTTAAACTAACAGAAATAGTTCAAATGAATATTTGACGTCTATAACCGTCAATGGCAGTGAATGAGTTAAGGTCACCTCAGTGTGTTTGCTTACAGTTGATGACATCAATTTCCCCCGCAAACTTGATTCCGTTTTATTTGTGCGCGCATTTCTAGCTGCGCTGCTGCGGGGTGTACAACTACACCAGTTGGTTCGGCAGCGTGTATTATCCGTCCCACGGCATTCCCGCCAGCTGCTGCGTCAACTCCTCGGACTGCAACCCGGACGACCTCCGCAACGCAACTGTGGGCCCCAACAAAGTTTATCACCAGGTCCGAGCTGCGCTACGCACCCTGTGCTCGTTTACCATGTTTAACTGTTGCGTGTGGTTGCGTGTGCGCAGGGCTGCTACGAGCTGGTCACTTCTTTCATGGAGACCAACATGGCCATCATCGCGGGTGTCACCTTCGGCATCGCCTTCTCACAGGTAAGGAAAAAACGAAACAAAGAGGATGTTGATCAATTAGCCCTTTTTATGTTTTGATGTATTATTTGATGGATTTATAGGGCCAGGCCGATAAGGATTTCTTTAAAGGCAATTCCGATATTTGGCAGAATACAATTCTGATTAATCAGCTGATTATTTTTTTTTAAATATAATGGATAAAAAATTTGCCTCCCTTAACGCTTGTGACAATAAACATGACCATTTGACTGTTCACATTACTTTTGTCCAATACTATTTAACTTTTTTCAGTTTCAGATTTTTCAGTTGTCCGATTTTTAAAACAGCTAATTTCAGCTGATAAAATCCTAATCTTTTCTTATGCACTCATTCACTGCCATTGACGGTTATAGACGTCATAAATTAATTTGAAATATTTCTATTAGATTAACTTCCCCCCCACACTTTTGTTAACAAGAGTATGAAAACCTAGATTTTTTTGGTACATTTAGAACAGATATAAAATTTGTGATTAATCGCGAGTTAACTAGTGAAGTCATGCGATTAATGCCCCTAATTTTTAATAATCTTTTCTTTTTCTTTTTTTAAATAATAAAATAATTTTATTTTATTGTTTTTTATAATCTTTTTTTATTTTTAAGAAAAGATTATAAAAAAATTAGGGGCATCGGGCGATTACAATTTGTAATCGTAATTATCGCATGACTTCACTAGTTAACTCATGATTAATCACAAATTTTATATCTGTTCTAATACAAAAAAATATATAGGTTTTCATAACTCTTGTTAACAAAAGTGGGAAAAATGTTAAACTAATTGAAATAGTTCAAATGAATTTTTTACGTCTATAGCCGTCAATGGCAGTGAATGAGTTAATAATGTATTGACATTTAAAGTTTTAAGTTAATTTAACGTATCTTTTTTTCCACACATTCATATTTATTAACTTAATTTCACTTCAAATAACATTTACTACAGCTTTTAGCTAACATCATAATTAACCTACTTTACTTTTGAGTATGTTTGATCATTTTAGCTAATTTACAGTATGTATTGTAATGTTGTATACATCATGTTTATAGACAGTTTTCTTTGTATCAAAGCTTTTTGCTTTCTTAAAAAATCTTTACTTTGGTTCATTGGTCAGTTTATTACCAATCTTTTTAAAAAATGAAATTATAAAAAGCTATTATGTAATTTATTTCTTCATTGTTGAATTATTTTCTTTAAGTAGTGGACCCAGCATTTTTGGCAGATTCACCTATTCACAGCTTTTTTGTTTCAAATATTCTTCTTTTTTTGTGGCATGGGAGTTTTTTTAAAACTAGTTATAATGTATTTATTTACTTTTATTTGAATTAGTTTCACACCTTTTTAGTAAAGTTTTTTTGTATGTACTTTTCGACTTCCTTCTATTGCACTTGAATTTCGATGTTATTTTTAGTTTTTAGCTTATTTATGTACGGTAGTTATCATTTACAGCATTTACTTAACATTACTAATTAATAATTGTACTTATTTTAAGTTTCTTGCCTATTCCCTATCAGTTTAGAAAAATGTGCAGCTACCTTATTTGATAGCTTAAATTTTTTTTTTTAACTCATTTCACTTATTTATTGGAAAAGTAAACTTCATCCTTTTCCCTTTTTCTATTGCATTTATTGAACTTGAATTCTGTTTTTTTGTGTTTTAGCTGATTGGCATGTTGCTGGCCTGCTGTCTGTCCAGGATCATCACAGCCAACCAGTATGAGATGGTGTAGCTGACATCACATGGCAGGTGGGAGTGGGGGGGCTTTTATTTAAAAAATAAAAACTTGGATGAGTTAGTCTTCTTTTGCCATTAATAATTCTGTTGTCTTTTCAGTGAGATGAAGAGAAGATGAAAAAAAAAGACACACGAGAATACTTTCTTTTGTTAAATCATGTCAAAACAGCTTCTTTTGCTTCCCTTTGTCTCTCTGCCTGTAATTTGTACATGATGCACAACATTTAGGTTCACGTAAGCGTCATTCCCACTCACCGCTCTGCTCTGTGTGCCACACAACACATTGTCACACTGGCACTGACTGCACTGAAGGCTCGCTGACACTGACCACCCAGTGCTTTCATAGATGGATTTCATTTGTGTTAGACGTCACCATTAATACGGGTACTGGACTACATGTTGGAGGAGACAAATTAGACACGTCATCAAATCTGTTACCAGACAGTAGGGGGTGCTGTTGCACTGCAGTCTCTCTTTTTTTCACTCAATTTGTGAACGTTGCACACGTGGAAAGAATGAGTGAACAACACGCACTTGTGGTGTGTTTTAGAAATGTTTTTAAATTGTAATATTACAATTTTATTCTTGTAAAACTTTGTGTTTTCAATTCTGACTTTATTGCAGACTGACTTTTTTTCTCCCAAATTCAAGACTTAATAAATACTTAGGACTTATCACAAAAATTACACATTTTCTTTTTCATATGACTTCATTCATTAATAAATTATATATATATATATATATATATAATTGTTTTCTCATCATGACTTTTTCCCCCATTGTGACTTTATGGAATGTTAAAATTTTATCCTCATAAAATGTGGACTTCCAATTTTTCCTGTAATATGAATTTTCGTTTGACTTTAATTCTTGTAATATAAAGAGTTAATCAGGACATTTTAGTCGTTATGCAACTTTTTTTTTTATACTAGACTTTATCCCCCCCCCCCCAAAATTTTTTCTTTTAAATATTTATTTTTAGTTTTTTTTTCCGTAATATTCAAACTTTTTTGGGGGAAAAATCATAATATTGTCTATTTAGTCTTGTAAAAAATAATTAAAAAAAAATCTTATGTCACAAAAATTATTACCTTTTCTGAAAAAAATCTTGTCACAAAAATTTATTTTTTTCTGAAAATTCTGACTTAATTTTGTAATATTGGAGGTTATTCCTATAAGATTCTCACTTTTGTCAAGTAAAATTCTGATTTTCTCCAAATATTATAACTATCTTCTTATGCATGATTTTAAATCTGTCCTCATGATTTTTTTTTTTTTTAATCTTCCGACTTTTCTCCTTTAGTTAAGAGCTTTAGCTTGTAATGTAAAACTGCATTTCAATCAAACTTTGATCCTCAGAGTGACAGTGTCGTGTGTGGCGCATCGCCAAGCCGCCACTTCTATCATCATCATCATCATCATCATATCTGTAGATATGTACTGTAAATGTAATTTATAATAATGATGATGTAATGTTTAATTCTAATATGTTAATTGGCTGTGTTTAATCTGCTGTTTAGCCGTAAAGTATTTGTTTGCACTGACTAGTAACTAGCATTGGCTGATGTTCTGACGTAGACTTCTAGTAGGGTTTGGCATTACAGCTTCAACGTGTGATTTTCTTTCCTCTTTGATTTTGTTTTTAGCTTCTCAGTAACCTTTTGACAATTTTTCCTTGTTCTTCAGTAGCTCTTGAGTTCTATTCCGTATTTAATGGTGGCTTGTTTTTAAACTACTTGCTGTTTTGCATTGCTTTGGATATGTGTATGTTTTATCTTGTACATACTTTAAAAAACCTGTAATGCCATCCAGCTTGCACACGGGGTCACCACACACGCACACTCAAAAACACTATACTGTCTAATATCCTCGTCACCATCAGTGGTCTTATTATCAATAAACTGACAAAATGGAACATTTCTTTGCTAACGTTTGGTCATTTCTGAAAGAATGTAGTTTATTTTGGGGATTACAATGAGACTGACTATTTACTTAATTTTAAAAACGTTAATGTCATGATTGTTGGTATGTCCCAGGAAGTGAGGGTTCACATTATTAAATTTTTAAAATTTGAAAAATGTTGTTTTTGTTTGTATTTATATTTATTTGTTTGTATTTACATCATTTTATTATGTTATGTATTCAACTTTATTATGCATTATTTATATATTAGAATTTTAACAAATGGTTAATTACAAAATAAAGTATAAAAATATGTTAATACATATTATCTACGTCATAAAACCTTTAAAAACGGCACAAGCAATGTTTAAAGGGACTTTTTAACGTTCTTAACTGCCATATAATTGTAAAAGTTAACTAAATACTTCGAAAATGAGGTCAAGCAATGTTTATCAGAAAAATATTGCCATTGCGTGCATGGCATCTTGAGGCCCAGGAATTGAATGGAAGTTAGGGGAGGAGCTTCGCGAGGGTGATGTTAATTAGTCGTGGATTTCACTATTCACAGCAGGGTTCTGTCACTGTCTCTATAACACTGTATAAAAAGCTCTAGAAAAAAATGAGAAAAAACAACTGCTGTTTGTAAGTTGACCTTTGATTTTCTCCAAATGGCAATTTTTGGATTTGGAATTATTTGTCAGTAAGTATCCAACTATTGCTCAAATTATGTCAACATCTGGTTGGAGAAAAAAGATTTGAAATATCTAGAAGACTGAAAAAAAAAAAGTGATGCGGTAGGCGGCAGGCCGGATGTAGGCCCTTGGGCCACAAATTCGACGCATGTCCTTGAGCGTCAAAGCAGCTTGCCTTGTGTAGTGCCGCACCCGTCCTCTTGATGGCGCTGCGGTGTCAGGGGAAGACGTAACGTCCGAGTGAGAGAGCGAGTGGGGGGGAGCGGAAGAGAGCGAGCGAGATAGACGCTGCGCGGCGCGGCCTGCATCCATAATAAGGTCGGCAAAGCGGCGAGATGATGGGAAGGAGAGGCTATTACTCGGCGAAGCCCGGGCTGCTCGGGTTCGCTGCAACCTCGTTACACAAATTACCGGCGGAGCGGCGCGGCAGTGGGTCCGCTAATGGAGCGTGAGTGCCGCTGGCTTCCGCCCCCCAGCCCCGCAACCACCGCCCCCCCCACCCCCCACCCCCCCTGCCTGATAGAGGCCAGAGGGAGACATCCACCGGGGAAGCGCTATTAGTCTGTCTTTTAATGTCTCTCGCGCACACACGCGCCAGCCAGCGCAGCGGCCAGTCATAATCAGCAGCCGCATTAGAATGAAACAAATGTATATTTAATTTCAATACATCCTGTCATGTGATGCAAACCTCACTGTCTAATTAACAAGTGATGCCATTTAAGCTAATGACTGCAGTGTGTTCAGCCTTTTAGTTATTTTCTTTTTACATATCCTTTTATTTGCTGAAGCATTGCTTTGTCGCCATCACGTTGTCAACTAAGTCCAGCGGAACCTCGGTTTTCGTGATTATTCCATTCTAGAATCTCTGGCTAAAACAGAATCATGTAAAATCCAAAGCTATATTTCCCATAGAAAATAATGTAAATCAATTAATCTGTTCCAGACATCCAAAATGTGTGTTGCCTGGAGTTAACCTACAAGTGCTGTATGGTGGCAGTGAACGATTCATCAAAAAAGAGGGGTCAAGCTGTTAAATGCCTCTAACAGTTGAAGTTTACTGTCACACAAAACATAAAATAACAAAAATGACACGTTGTGAATGTGTATTGAAATCAACCAAACAACTACCTAAAAAAAGGCCCCACTAGCTTAATGCTATAAACGATGGCAAACACCATAGATATGCTAACGATTATCATAGATAGTTGTGGTTGACTAGTTTTGCTGCGGCTTACTGAGTCGCTTACAGTAGTTGAGAAGCTATTCTTCGTTTGTGTCTATGTATGTATTATGCTGCTCTCTGGTGGCCAAGACCAACACCAGAAGGAGCAGCACAATCTCAACTCTCAACTCAACTTTATTTATAAAGCACTTTTAAAACAAACATTGCTGTATACAAAGTGCTGTACATGTAACTGAAGGCAAACAGAATAGTGTGTACTTTGACTATATAAACATGGTGGGTACCAAATGAAAGATCTCGTTCCATTCTTTCATTAGAATTTTTTTTCTACCTTATTCCGTTCTTTAGTAATCACCATTCGAAAATAGGTCATTTGAGTAACATTGAGCGAAAATTGAAAACAAGGAAAAAACAAGCTTTTTGTGAGAAAGACACATTTACATACACAACGGTGACGTTGACACTAATATTTTTTCTTAAGTGACGTTCTGTGAATTAGATTTAATGTGACAAAGGCTTTGATCATTCACGTCATCCTTGAAAACGTTCCATTTTCATCAGATTGGCCATGTTTCAGTGTAATTCCATACTAACGGGAGCCCATTGAAACGAGATGCAATGCTGCCATCTGCTGGCTGTAGTGGGTGTTTGTGATTTGACAAGTCCATTGAATCGGCAGCGCTGCGCAACAACTTTCACTGCCCATTGCGAGAGAGAAAAATGTAGTAAACGTCAATTAACGTTTTTGGTGGCATTCATTTGGATTTTAGTATACGTCATTCAACGTTTTTGGCGGTGAAAGAGTTAATCAGAAATACTTAAGATTTTTTTTGGTCTGTATAGATGGCACAAGATGATGGCAATGCACATACCTTCTTTACACCAAGATGGTGTTACAAGGGCTATGGCCTGACGAAATGAAGCTCCTCCCCTTACTTGAACATAATTCCACATGATGGCGCTAATGCACAAAAACAGTCAATCACGGAGTTACAGGTAAATCTGAGAATTCATGAAGGCCAAACTGCGAAAATAACATTGAAGTGAAACTGGACTAATTTGTCACTACACATGTGTTGATCTCACAGCGCCATCTGCTGAAATTGATGGAGCACTGCTCAACTTTCCCCTAAATGCAAAAATGGTGGCAAAAAAGCCTGAAAGGATCATTTGATTCTATTTGTCTTAAGTGTGTGACAGCACTAAGAGGCTGTTGTTGTGCAGACGACGTCTTTATTATTTAACGCCGCCATTAGATGTCGTTTAGCGGCGTCCAAAGTGATGTAGCGGCGTCTCTTTGTGTTCATGTTGTCGTCGTTGCCTCTAATTGACGCTCGCCCCTCCGGCCTCCCCCCCTTGACGAAACACTTTCCACCGAGCGCGGCTTCTCGTCTGCGCCACCTCTGCCGCTTCCTCCCGCCCGCTTCTTTGAAGCCTGCGGGATGATGATGATGACACCCGGCGTAATCGCGGCACGACGCGACACGCTAGTGAGAAAGCCTTCGTGGCGGCTTTGGCGGCTGCCTTCCGCGCATCCTCTGTGACAAGTGCAAAGGCTCAGGGGATAGGGGGGGGTTTGAGGGGGCGGATGTCAGCGAGGTGGGGCTTTGATTGACAGCCCTGTTGACAGGAGAGCACGGCTCGTGTGTTGATGGGATCTCGGCTCAGGTGCAGTTCAAGACCACGAGACTGAATGCGAGGCGCGCAGACGACGTTTGCCGGCTGTAATGGAAATTTAACACAGCGGGGTGCGATAGGGGATCTGACCATGATGTCCTGGTGAAGCAGCATGTGGCTCATTAGCCAAGACCGAAATTTGAAAATTGCTTTCTACGCTACATCGTGATGTCAATTTGAATTTGATTAATTGTTCAGCCCTAGTATTCGCTGCTTGAAATAATGCTGCGGGATACACGCATACCGATTTTCAACATTTTGACCGATTTTTCAAACGTGAGAGACCTCACACACGACGACCCAAAAAATCGAGCCAAGTAGTGCACTCCATTTTGCCTCATAATTCGTAACCACAATTGGAACAATAAACTGGTTCAATACCATTCCCCAATAGTCTTTAAAAACGCCGCCTCCTTAGTAATATGACATTTGATAAGTATGAAGAGACCCACAAAAAGTCTGGGAAATCATGCCTGAAATGACACAGAAGTCTGCCATTTTGGTTTGAAATGGCCATTGCAGTTATTTTGGCTATTTCTCGGCGGCTACCAAATTTATACCACATAGACGCTATCATTGCATGTGGGCACAGAATGGCAGCAAAGTTTGATGACTTGCCACTAAATTCTTCTTTAATCAGCTCCACAAGGTCGCATTTTTTCCAAACAGCTTGTGAGAGTTGGGCAGCAACTTCTGGCCAAATTGTATAGAAGCAGTCCCTTCAGATACTTGGATTCAGTTCTTTATCTCAATTTTGGGCGAATGGATGTTTTTATTCAGATTCTTTTGAATAAATGGCCTTTTTGGCTGTGTCAACATGGCTGAAAACTCACAGAGCAAAAGTGCATTGGTAAAAATATCTGCTATCTATGTTTGAAATGGATTAATTGCGGGCCAGTCTCTTGTGGTAAAATGTAGGAAAATAATAATTAAAAAGCACTGCTTCAGCCCCAAAAGAGGCCAGTCCACCGGGCATCTGCCCTGCACGTCAGATGGCCAGTCCAGCCCTGATTCTGAGGATCAGGAACACAAATACCAAAAACTCACTCAGTAGCGCGTACTAGCGCCCCCTGGAAAGTTTGAATGTGTAAATTCTAACTTTCATAAAGTCCTGCCAGAGAATAGGGTTTGATATCAAATCACGTTTTACTCATTAATATGCATGAGTCAGACAAAATAATAGAGTAGGCGTATACAAGGCAAATAAAAATATGGCAAAAATAGTTTAATTGTTAACATTTAATTGAATTATGGCATTGCTGTGCATGTGATAGAGTGCTATTTTCCTTAATTTGTGTGTTGTTGTTGTTTTAGTTTTTTTTTTGGGGTGGGGGCGGGGGTTGAAATAGCATTTCCATTCATTTCAATGGGAAACTATGATTTGAGAACGGAACTGTGGCTTGGTGGCGGTCAAGACACACACCTGAATCACATGAATTCACATGTATAACAGAACTTACGGTGTTCCACAGGGTTCAATTCTGGAGCCTCTGCTGTTTTCGTTGTATCTGCTGCCCCTGGGTTAAGAAAACAGTGGTGGTTGTTTAAAAGTGCTCTAAAAATAGAGTTGAGTTGAGTGATGTGAGTCAGCGTCCTAACTGCAATTCTATTCCAGCACAACTAGCTGCTATCTAGAAAAACTAAAGGAACTTAAGATGCATGAAAATGGGGAATACAAGTGCGGAACCTCCAACAAGGTTAAGAAGCACTATGTTGGAATGACTTCAGTGCAATGTAGCAAACTTTTGAAGGTATTTTTCCATCAAATGGGAATGTTATGTACACGTGTATTTGTTACATTCAAGAGATGATTTTGTCATGGCTCATAACAAAAACTAATTGGACGCTAGCCATTTTCATCATGGTTGCCATGTAGCAAGAACCTTCCGGACTATTCCTCATTATTGTTTATAATACACACGAAACAATGCTAGTTGTGTATCATAAATAGAATTCCAGTCTTCACTGTTGACTAGTAGTACTAGACAAGTAGTGGTAGTTGAAATTAACCATCTTAAACGTCTCGAACAATTAAAAACAAATAAAATCAACTAAAGATCCTGCTGCGATCATCATCGCGACCTCTGTGAACCCAACAAACAGGTCATCTGATTGTACTTGAGATAAGTGAGAAATTCTGAGAATACGCCTCTGAGAAAGAGTAGAAACTCACCCGGTGAGTTCTATTCACATTCTCCCTTTCTTGCTCAGCAACAATTTTGCAGAGCTGATTCACTTTGCGAGTATCTGGAACACGCTGTGCTCAACTCTCCGCTTGTGGGATTGTCGTATCGACCGCGCAGTCTGCGCTATGCCGGTCGTGCCCTCCCCGCTCGGCGTTTACGTAACAGCAGACATGCAGCGCTATTTTAAACTTCATTCACAAGCAGATGTCCACCCCCAACTGCCCCCCTTCACACAGTGAAAACATGTTTTCATGCTGTGGACAACAGCTCAGATTTCAAACGTGTACTTTGTGCTTTTTCTAATTGTGGACTGTTTCTAGTAAAGCGTTCCCCTTGTTTACCAGAAGCTACTTGAGCTACAGTGGGGTACACACAGTGCGGGGAGGTCAGAGCCAGAAGGTCATCAGGTGCACTGACCTACATTTACAACTTAAAATTGCATATTTGTTCTATTCTGTCTATAGTGTTTCTCTTGGCTGTACTGCTTCCAGTATGGTAGATTTAGTTTTGTCCAGTCAGATTTTAGCCTCTTTGTGTTGCTATGCATGTCATTCTAATCTGCCCAGGGGCTTCCAAGTAAATAACGCGGGCCGATGTAACTTAAACTGTTAGCAATGCGTCTTTGGTAGTTTCTCAATATGAAGAACGCAGAGTACAGTCTCGGTCTTATGAACTCGGCAAGTATGGTCTTGCTGAGAACGTAGACGAGAACGTTCTTACTAAGAATGTGAGTATCTTTGTCAATTACAGTTGTGTACTTGTTAAATTCCTCCTCGACTTTGACATAGCAGTTAGCAGCACAAAATGCATCTTGGGCTATATTGCTAGCCAAGCCTTCAAAAGTAGGGGTGGGAATCTTTGAATGTCTCACGATTCGATTACGATTTTGGGGTCTGCGATTCGATACAGAATCGATTTTAGATTAAGAACCATTTTTGATTAAAAAATGATTTGATTGACAATGATTTTTGCTTCAATCTATAGATGTGCAAGGAATTGTAATGATCTACACCAGTCTGACTCGCTAATGCTAATTAGCGCGCTACTCGCGGCACTTTTATCACTCAAAAGAACGGCGCCACTCTGAAAAAAAAAACTTATATTGGAATAACTTGATCGGGACTTTTTCCTTCTACTTTCTAATGTGGTTACAACTTAACCACACTGCCCCTCAGTGGCCAAACCGGGTACAACATGAACAGCGCTCCAAATAAAGGCACACACAGACAAAGGCAAAACAGTATAAAATAATTTAAATAAAATCAATTAGGGGACATTTAAAATCCATTCTGAATTGAACTAAATGAGAATCGATTTTTTTTGGCACACCCCTATTCAAAAGTATCCAACCGAATACTAGCTGACAAGAGCAACATCCGTGTATTCCGAGCGTTCCTGGTTTATTCGTACTTCCAGTTGAAACAATATTTGGTTGGCGACTGATGACGTTTCATAAGATCACAAGGATGGAGAAGAACTCTAACTGGGAAACAGCTTGTTACTTGATTTGACTGGTTGGTCAGCTTATTTATTTGTTGCGGCTTATTTCGACTATAAAACACACCTGTAGCGATCTGCAGTCATTAATACATTTAATAATGAGCATCTCTGGTGAGTATGATGTATTTTGTCATGTTATTCAATAAATATTGATTCTTAACTGTTCCAGATAGTGTGCAGTTTGTGGCACGGTGACATGCTGTTACATTGTGTTTTTGTTTAGTATTGGTGGTTTCTATAATTACAATGTGACAGTGTTGCTATTAACTCATTCACTCCCAGCCATTTTCACTGAAGCAATCCTCTTCACCCCTTCGGCTGTTTGAGTTGAGTAGGGATGGGCGAATTGGGCCGATACCTTGCTGTATTTCAAAGTAGTGATACTCGGGACGGTGGCCGATGCCAGTACCAGGTAGATACTAAGACGTCCTCTTATTGACATTTTACAATCATTACCTGGTTCCAGTTTTACAGTCATTCCCTAGAAACTAGAAGAATAGAAAATTGACATTCATTTCATTCAATTTTAACTCATTCATTCCCAGCCATTTTCACTGACGCAACCCCCTTCGCTCCCAGCTGTTTTACTGGATTTTGACTGATTTTGCAAGGCCCACAGAATATTGTGTTCTATTGCTATAAAAACATGGAACCTACCAAAGGAAAGATTAGAGTCTTGTCTTTCGTCGGGGAAAAAAATATATCTGTTTCTGTTTTGCAGCAAGTAGCATTAGAATATAGCTAAGTTTCATCATGATTCATAAATCTATTTAGAATTGTGAGTAGGGGAGACCGGGGAGTGTTACAAAGGGATAGTTGTAACACCCTCAGTTTGACCAATCAGAAATGATACTGGTGAAGATTCATGCTTCTGAGTTGCAAACTGTCTGTTCTGGAGCCTCCCGCCCCAAAAAAAATGTCAGGTAAGAAACCAAAAAAAAAAAATGCACATTATCCACTGTGTTGTAGATACAATTGTTTGACTTACATAAGCTCATTTAGTAGTTTTGGTAATTTCATTTGGTGTGTTGCTTTAGCGCTAGCTTTGAAGCTAAATGCTAAAAATGGTTAGCTTTTTAATGGCTGCCAGGAATGGGGAGGGTTGTAACTGTTTTTAAACTGTTACAACCTTTTCCTATGGCAAAATTTTGTACTGGTCTCTTTTCTTTTTAGAGTATGCCTAGGCAAACAAACAAACAAACAAATTTTCAAACAAAAGCCCCTAGCCCGATGACAAAGAAGATGTCTCCTCAGAAATGAAAATGACTGTAGGCCTATTGTTTGTTTAAAACATTTTGATAACTCACAGCCAAAGGAAGTGTGGCTCAAATGTCAGCATTGTACATTTTAGGTCCCCAAGAAGCCTGCACCCCAGACATGAACAACTATATTTACCACAACTTCCTTTCTAATTAAGAATAGGCCCCCGCTGTTGTGTATTATGCCATAGGCAGTTTGCTTTCTGATTTTGCAATTAAAAAACACACTGTTAAGTGTTTTGTTTACTGCTCAACAGTTAATCTGTTCAAATGCTTATCCTGTTTAAGGCAAAAAAACAAACAAACAAACACACACAATACATACCAGTTTATACATTATTATTATTTATTTAATCTATTTTATGTTATATATATTTATTTACTACATTGTATTTATTTTCATTGTATTCAATTTGTACTTTTGATTCATTATTATTATTATTATTATAATTATTATTTATAAGTTTATGGTTCCTCCTTTATTATTCATCAAAGTGCTCCCATAAAATTATTAGCGTGGCTCTTTTATAAGCATAAAAATAGATAACCGTCTTTTTAAAAGTAACGCTTACAACTCAGATTTGTTGTAAAAAGTTAATACTATAACACTGTAATTTGTTTCACTTTCATAGATACAGACAATCCCATAATAGGAGTTGTTTGCACATCACCAAAAACAAGTGTGATGTAATGTTTTGGCTGTAGCATCATTTTAAAGCCTGAAAATGCTTATCCAGCAAATTAATGCTGGAGTACTGATACACGCCCAGTTTGTTTAATTTATATAGATTTAAGCAACAGCAACATGTTAGAATGGCACACAGTTATTATTATTTAAAGATTGTTGTTGAGCTGCCTCCAAAATAGTTTACAATTTTGCCGTATAGTGCTGCAATCTGGTTCAAATAAAGTTTTGTTATTTGTTTTTACTGTTTTTGAAAATACAAAAATTTTGTAAGTGTTTAATATGAACATTTGGCTAACTGCCAACAACGGGTACATATTATCATTTTTATGTTAAATATGTTTTATTTTTTTTTATTGTAAAACCCAGATATGTGCTGGATAAGTTGCCAAGATCTATGAAGCAGATTGTTTCGGGTAAGAGCAGCTACAACTATTAATGATTTGGCAAAGCACATTATAGTGGTTTCACATGCTTATATGAGCTGTGGGAATTTTGATGCTATTCTCTGTAGGCAAAGAATTTTTAATTTTTTTTATTAGTTTTCTTTTTTTTTAACAAGGCTGTTGCTGTGTAAATGTATTATTAGGCACAGTACACCGGTGCACAAATACTGTTATCAACGTAGCTAAGGTATGTGACTCTCACTCATCACTCAAAATATAACATGATGTTCCTGCCAATTAGTCGACAGTGTTGCCAATATTCATTGGAAGTGCTATGTATAAGTGAGCTGTACACGTGAGAGAGTAAAGCAGGAGAATCCTTTTCCAATTAGGGGTCGTTTCAAAAGCTCTCGAGGGTCTTGCACGGGACCACGAACGCTAGGTTGACTACCCTTTATGGGCTAAGTCAACCCCCAAGAGATACCACAACTTTCAGGCTGCATTGTGCAGTTGGAAGGGCCACTATTCATGTGGTAAGATGGGCTACTTGCATAGTGTTGCTAAAACCGCCCTACAGTAATTCCCACAGATGCATACAGTAGATTAAATGACCTCAAAGGTCTTGGAGTAGAGCACATCTTGGCTGCATAAGTATTCCACAAAAAAAAGGGGTTCAAGTATTTTAATAATTATTATTATTTTTTACAATTGATTTAATCATTTCAATCTTTATGAACAACAGTTCACAACATTAACAGTTACTGTACATTTTTCAGAATGTGAAAATTGGTAACCCGGACACTTGGTGTCACTCCAAAATAAGGTTTTGCAAAAGCAGTTATTAGCCACTAGATGTGGTAACCCATAAGTGATTAAACAAAATATTTAAACAATAAACTTATATAATATTGTCCTGCAGCCTGCAAATGCCTCCCGGGCCGCAAGTTTGAGACCCCTAAATTAGATACTATCCATCCATTCATCCATGTCTATATTTCTGTTTGAGATGCGTAAATTGGAGCCTATTCCAGGTGACTTTGTGTAAGAGGCAGCTTATTCACTAAACTAGTCATGAAACCACTGTAGAATTCACATTTGTACTGATAAGGTTTTATGTTATGGGTTCTCTCAAGCACTTTGTGACAGCTGCGGCTGTTTAAAAGCGCTGATTAAAGATGACTATATTTAACGTGAAATAATATTGAAAATGCAAAAACCGGAAACTGCACCCTCATTAAAATGGTCATTATGGAAGCATTCTTTTTTACATCATCATGTCGCACCCTTTGAGGCGACTATTAATGAAATTAACTGCGAATTACGCCATAAGCTCTTTAGAAAGTGACTACAGCACATGAATCAGCATCTTGTTTTAGAAACTTTTTTTATTTTTATTATTATTTTAGCATTACAAAAAGACGGTTCTACACGCCTTTGTCAAACTTCAAACACCCATACTTGTTTTGCATACGCGCCCTCTGATTGGCTCAGAGGAGTCCAGCGCAGGTGGCCTGATGGCTCATGAATATTCATATCAATTGCCAGTTCTCCCACGCACGGATGTGTCATGTTTGGAGAATGTAGGCTGAGTTGCCGCAACTAAAGCCTTACCGCAAACGGAGTCGGGACATTTCAAGCTAAGGTAAAAAAGGAACATAAAAAGAAATGAGTGGCTGTTGTTGTTGTGTTCTTATTATTGGTTATTTACGTACTTTTTTTTTTTTTTGGGGCAGCTCGCTGTCACTTTGGAGCCCCTCCCCTCTTCGTTCTGCTCTGCCGGGTGCTATTTACGGTCACCCCGGCTCCTGTTAGGCTTGATTGAAGTCGAAGAACCGGACAAACAGGTCGAGCAGTTTGACGCTTCCTCTATTTAAAGCCGTTGAGCATTCTCTACTTAAAGCGGGGACAGAAAGTTAAACGTCAATACAACGACCAGGCGCGAAACTAAAGCAACCGAGTCCGGCCAACAGCGTGCCTTCCTCGGAGTCACAACCCGGAAATTAACCGCCACTTCAACTCTTGTTGGAAGTACAAGCAAAAACTCCGCAGACAAAAATGATGCGACTGCTTCCCGAGACGCCCGCTCAGAAAAACTCCCTCTTCAACGCCATGAACCGCTTCCTCGGGGCGGTGAACAACATGGACCAGACGGTGATGGTGCCCAGCCTGCTGCGGGACGTGCCGCTGGGCGACGACTCGGAGCTGTGCGGCCACAAGTCTGACGTGGACGAGGGCGACGTGGACATGTACAGCTACTACCAGCTGCTCAAGTCCCTCCGGCGAGACATCCAGTGGGGCTTGAGGGTCTCCCCGGTCGTCAAGGAGACGCCGCCACGGCTCACCCGCATGAACTCCATCGCCTCCACGGCCTCGTCGTCCTCCTTCGCCTCCTCGCTGTCCTCCGGTTCGTCAGAATACGACGAGGATGAAGAGGAGGAGGACCTGCAGAAGCAGTTCCAGTACCACCTGGCCGGGCTCCAAGGGGTTCTGAGCAAGCTCACCACGCAGGCCGACTCCCTCACCAAGCGCTACAACCAGTCGATTGGACTCTAAAAAGCAGATTGTTTTTATTATCAGGGGCCATTTCTAGTCCTTTGAGGGCCACTAAAGTTATGATGGAAATGGTTGCTACTGTATATCATGAGCATTTGTGGGTTACATGTTTTGTGGGGCTTTCCTCTAAGGGTTTTAAACTTGCAACACCTAAAGGCCCATCCATATTGTTACATTTTACCTTTGAAACTGGTTGAAGTTGAAAATGACTAACCCACGAATGGACAATGGCGGAGAAGATGGCAGCCTCCCAACTTTTACAAGTACGTTGGGTGTTGGCTTACTGGATTGAGGATGTGTCGAAAGTGAATGCGACTCGATGCTTTAACAATTCTTTTTGCACTCACGGGCATTGAGAGTTTTTGCTTTGATTTGCAGGTGAAACATATTTAAAACTGTTATTTAATGTGTAATTTATTACCTCAGGGCATGTGAATGTTGAGTTCAAACAGCCAGTGTGTGTGTGTGGTATGAATCGCCAATTTGACGATAGCTAATGTGTGCGTATGACCATGCAACTTCCACGCTGATGTCTTAAAACTAAAAAAATAAGGAAGGAGGCATCTGCTTAAAAAAATGCCTGTGATTTCCTCATTTCAAACTTTGGTCAATGTACTGGAATCAGCTGATAGTTCTGCTTTGAGAACAATGACGAATTCCATGAGATCACTTTGTATGTCAACAAACTGACTGGATATGTGCCTAAAAGATGCATTCTTTGCACTGTTTTTCTACTGATATGTCAAAATAAAGTTTTGTATTAACTAATTCAATTTTAAATGGATTCTGACTTCATTTCATGCAAGGATCTTACGATCATAAACAAAGTATACAAATTCAATATTAGCTCATTCACTACCATTGATGGTTATAGAGACGTCAAATATTAATTTTTAACTATTTTATATTAGTTTAACATTTTTTTCCACTTTTGTTAAGAGTATGAAAACCTATTTTTTTATTGTACATTTAGAACAGATATAATTTTTTTGATTAATCATGAGTTAACTTGTGAAGTCATGCAATTAACTACCATGAAAAAATTTAAACTTCCGACACTTCTAATTTTTAATAATCTTTTCTTCTTTTTTTAAAATTGAATCAGGCGATACATTTTTTTAATTGTAATTAATCGCATGACTTCAATCGTAAACTCATGATTATTCATACATTTTATATCTGTTTTAAATGTCCAATAAGAAACATTTCTAGGTTTTCATACTCTTAACAAAAGTGAGGGAAAAATGGCAAACTAATAGAAATAGTTCAAATGAATTTTTGACGTCAATAGCCGTCAATGGCAGTGAATGAGTTTAGCACTAGCAATCAATTATTCAGCGAAAGTATCCAGAAAATCGGACATACTTGCATTTAGTTAACGGCACAAAATATATGCAATATTCGATTTTTGAATGGTGACAGTTTAAACCAGCAACTGATTATTTCTAGTTGCCATTTATTTCCTGTGGGGGAAAAAGTGCTCAGAATAAATCAGAAAGCAGTTGAGAAGTCTTTTGGGATGTCACATTCCACGCACGAGACTAAACAGACAAAATAAAAACATGTTTTTGTTTTTGGGAGCGCTGCGTCGGTTACGTCCCAACCGCCTTAAATTATTAATCACTTGAAACGACAGCCATTCAGCGACGTCTTATCCGCATCGTTAGCCACTTTGTCGTTCCATTTCTGTCGTCTTTCTAGTGGCACAGTATGTTTTTATCGCGCTCATTGTTACGACGCCGACAGCCTGAAACGACTCTGGATCATTACCTCACTCATTTTCATGTCATAATTATACCCATGAAAAGCGTGCCCGACCGGACGAGTGCATTCTAAAACGTCTGCACAATATGGAATGTCATTTTCCAAAAAGGGGAAATCCAGTCAAATTTTTTCTTTACAAATATGGTCGATGTGCTCCCACTAGTCTGAACACGGCATTCTGATTAATAATGTGTTTGTGGAATATGATCTAAGCAGCAAAATCCACCCCTTTTTATCCATCTCAGGAGGCGGCCATTTTACCAGTTCACTGCGACTGAACATGACATCACAGTGCCAAGGGCTCAGATAATGACCAATCACGGATCACCTGTTCTCCGGGTTTGGTCATGTGACGTTGACAAGCTGAGCACTTATGCTGCATTCGAAGAAGGTGGGAAGTCGGACTTATCCCACTCGGATAGTCCCAGTTCCGAACTCAAAGCGTTCCAGGTGAATGTAAACGTGAATGTAAAGATGGCTGAATATCTTATCGTTCTAAGCATTTTATGCTTTTCACTAAATAACTTAATGCGATAACAACAAATCTTCGCACAGTCAGTACAAATTACGTTGTGTTATAATTTTGAATAACCAAATTCATTTAACTCAATTGCTCCCAAAAACGTTCTATTTTAAACATTGCCATGGTCCCAAAAACGTACTTATACATTTTTTAATGTTTTTTTTTTTAATGCTTAGAGCATACAGAAGGGTTTGATGCAACCTCTGACTTGAAGAGGTTGCTTAAAGCAATGGTATTTATTACAAAAACGGCCAGCAGGTTGCAGCCGGGTATAAG
Organism: Vanacampus margaritifer; assembly: GCF_051991255.1. Classification (NCBI taxonomy): domain Eukaryota; kingdom Metazoa; phylum Chordata; class Actinopteri; order Syngnathiformes; family Syngnathidae; genus Vanacampus; species Vanacampus margaritifer. The sequence continues at coordinate 14,801,674 of NC_135442.1, forward strand.
AGATCAACCAGGACCATGGTGCAAAAAGCTCATTTACCCAGTTTTAAACAGATTTGTGCATAATGATGAAACTTAGCTATATTCTAATGCTAATTGCTGCAAAACGGAAACAGATACAAATATACTGTTTTTCCCGAAAAAATAGACTCTTATCTTTCTTTTGGTAGGTTCTATGTTTTTATAGCAATATAAGACAATATTCTGTGCGCCTGGCAAAATCTGTCATAATCCAGTAAAACAACCGGGAGCAAAGGGGGTTGCTTCAGTGAAAATGGATGGTAGTCAATGAGTTAATAATAAATGAAGAGATAAATGCATGTTTTTAATTTTGTAAATCATATTTTGCCATTCACATTCTTTGTCCCAACAGGGGTCGCCATTGTTGAGTGACGTCGGGTTGAAGCCGAAGTTAAGTGAAGGGTCTTTTTTTTTATTTCTTCCCGACTATGCAATTCAGACCACCCACTTCAAATGGGCGTTCCAGTGCACTTTTCCTGGTCAAAGGTCAGAAAAACCTGTCTTCCCACCTTCCTCGAATGCAGCATTAAGGTTCTGTGTTGTCATTTTTAGTCGTCAGCAAGTGGCAAAATGGCCGCCCCCCTGAGATGGCTAAAAATGGGTGGATTTTGCTGCTTTGCTACAAAATTAATTTAATACAATTTCTTGTGGCTAGAAAAAGGCCTTAATTTACATGATTTTGTAAAATAAAAAAATAAAACTCAGAAATGTTTTAAAGTGATATTGTTTGGCAATATTTGAATTTGCACATTTCAATTTTAAATTTGAGTCAATGCGCCATTTAAAAATTAATTAAGAAGTTACTCAGTACTTTAAGTTTTTTTTTCTTTCTGCTGAATACTTACTCTTTCTCAAGTAATTATTTGGAAGACTACTTATTTTTACTTGAGTGTTTTACTTTTTTAAAGTAACAGAAGTCTTACTTGAGTACACATTTTGGATACTTCCCTGATCATTCCCCCCGGCGTGCGTCCGCGTTTTACCTTGTTCCTCATCAATTTAATCAGGCCTGTTGGCCTTCTTGTCTCCCTTCCAATCGACTCCCTGCCATCCCTTGTGTTCTCCCAACCTGTGTCTTTGTTGTGTGCCATTAGTCTTGTTGTACCTAGTTAATTGGTTTCTTTCAATCTGTGTCAGATCCTTTTGTTCATCCTGTAAATTCCGTTGTGCAGATCGCCATTGTCTAACGCTAATCTCTGGAAGCTTTTTATCTCAGGCAGCTTTATTATTTATATATATGTTGTTTGTAGAGGTGGCTTTTTTTAATTTTAATAAGGCTTGTCAGCCCTTTAGCTTTGCTTGTAAATTGGAATGACCAAGTTCCCAAGTTGTACAATTTCTAATCCGACCCAAAATTCTCGAGTGCCATTTTGAGCTAAACGAGCACCTCAACTATGAACTCTATAATGTGTTTAGACAACAGTGATGAAAACACCAAGAATAGGAAATGGAATTTATTGCACCCAGCACTCTAAAACAGTTGGGTCAAAAATTGACTGATCAACTACTTTGGTCAATTTGGCCGAACTTTCTGGGTTGTTTTGCACAAAACAACAAAAATTGGTTCCTTTTGTATAATACCCCCCCCCCCCCCCCCCCAAAAAAAGGATGGTTTTGTACCCAACAACACAAAACATAAATAAATCAACATTAAGGTTAAAGAAAGCATTCATGTAAAAAGACTCATTTCCCAGGTACTTTCCTCCATCATTTAAGGGTGAGTCCACAATCTATATTTTTGTTTTCATTTGATCTACTCTGAATAATATCCACAAAGGTTGAGTTATTTATTCAAATTTACCTTAGTCTTTTGTTATTTTTACTTGTGTATGTTGTTACTGCTAAAAAGCATGATTCATTTATTGCCTTAATCAGGTTCACCAAGTTTTCTCAAAGGAAGAGCAGTTTTACTTTTACTTTTATCAGATGTAATTATCTTATTTTTTTACACTTACAAAAGGCATTTAACTGTGCTAAAATGTTTGATGCATGAAGCTAACTGCCTTACTTTTGCACTTGTATGACAGTAATAACCTTAAAAAGTGGGATGGATGTCGTCGACAGCCTCACTGCAATCCTCCATCTCCAAAGAAACACTACGCCTGCTAATGCGTCAAGCATTGAGAATGGACGAGTTAGTTTTTTTTCTTTCTAAACACTTGTACGACTGTAAATGTTACTTTAAAAGATTGCAGTTCATAAAGGTTTTAGGATGGGAACAGTTTTACGCTGAAACACATTATTTGTATTATTTCCTAAGGGAAGAAACTGTGTTCAACGGCATTTGTTATTTTTGGTCTATTTCTTGCGATATAATCAACACATCCATCCATGTGTTGCAATTTCACCTGACCTAAGGGGGGGCAGCTGAGCCTGAAACACTCACATTGTCATTCTAGCGCAACACGTCAAATTGCAAAGTAATTAACCCCCCAATTGTGCAAATAGCCCTCGGACATTTTCAGCAGACACACCCTGTGTGTGACATTTCATTCTCTTCTCTGATTCTCAATGTTTTTCACTCACAGATGCCACCGTTTTGGACAAAGGTCACACACGCATTGCTACATTTGACTGTAAATGAGCTGGCTTGTTTTGGAATCATCGGCATGTGGAGAAAGCGCCACCGTGAATGGAAGGGGGAATGCCAGAGATGTTGCTGGGGCAGGCCAACTTCTAACTACCTGGCATTTGAAAACATTATGTCTTTAGAAGAACTGCTTCTATTTATAGCCAGGCTCTGCGTGTTTCTCTACTTAATGCAATAAAGCTAAAACGAGTGCTGGTTAAAAGAAAAATATCGTGCAAACGAACGTTAAGAGAGGCAAAAATTGTTTGCATTTTTAGTATTTTTGTCCTTCGCGCGTGCCGTAGACCAGGAAATGGTGTGCGACGCACAGCCCAAAACCTAAACAAATCGAAGCTGAGTTTGTCAATAAACGCATGTGAGGTGAAATGGACAATCCAAATATAAAGCCCGCTATTAACGACTCACGCTGTGTAATATTTAACACGCAATCTGAGGACTATCGATGCGTAAGTAGCGGTTTCAGTTCTGACAATTAGCTCGTTAGCAACATGCCTCTGCATCAGTGGTTTCTCTAGCTGTGGCAACACTAGCACCGGTTTATTAACAGCAGAATTATTAATTTGGAGGTTGTTTTAGTTAGTCAACGGTTACAGTTACACATAAAAAGAGCAATACTATGTGGCACGGCCATGAAAGTAACCCAGGTGTTGCAAACCTGCACGCTGTCATTAGTTCCTGGTTAACCAAAACACTTTGCCTTCGGATATTTATAGCTTATTTAGCGAATTATCTGCTCAGCTTTCACTGGACAACACGTTTCCGCTCTCCTGCTGGAAGCAATTTATTTGTTTTGGCAAGATTGTGAAAGCTAATAACTCCTTATCTGCTCGAAACGATAAAGTGAATTCAGCCAGAGAGGACTGGGAGGGCAACGTGAGTGCACGCTGACCTTTTATTACCAAAAAGTGCTCATTATAGTTTGTTTGAAGTGCAGATATTCGCTAATGCACTCTTTGGTTTTTCCAAAGTTACACTAATAATATACCAGCAAGTCCTCTCAAAGAAGGTAAGCAAGTAATTAAATCTCTCTCCTTATGTCAAATATTACAGATGAATGAATTGGTAAAGCTGGTTTCTACCTCAAATAGAGAAACAATTGTTTCACTATTCCAAACATGCAAAACTGCAATTTGAATTATCCATGGCTGTTGGTTTAGTAGAGTATCTTGTTCTACCTTAGACAATTTCATAATGATGTTATTTAATGTTCCATTGGAGGTCGCACGATGGACTAGTTTGTCACAATTTGGTAAAATTAGGGTTTTAAAAAATACTGTAAAAAAAAAGAGGAAGTTAAATGGCAATAACATGTAAAATCAGGGAAAAATAAATGATACCACAAAAATGAAATGCCACATAAACCTCCTGTGAGTCTGCTTGAATCTGCATTTACTCATTTACTGCCATTGACGGCTAAAGACGTCAGAAATTAATTTTAACTATTTCTATTGGTTTAACATTTTTTCCCACTTTTGTTAACAAGAGTATGAAAACCTAAAAAAAAAATTGTACATTTAGAACAGATATAAAATTTGTGATTAATTTTGAGTTAAGTCATGCGATTGATTACGCTTAAAATTTTTAATCGCCTGACGACCCTAATTTTTAATAATTTTTCTTTTTTTCTTCAAAAATTGCATCAGGCGATTAATTTTTTTAACTGTAATTAATTGCATGACTTCAATAGACTCACGATTAATCACAAATGTAATATCTGTTCTAAATGTACAATGAAAAAATTCTAGGTTTTCATACTCTTGTTAACAAAAGTGGAAAATATGTTAAACTAATAGAAATAGTTCAAATACATTTTTGACGCCTGTAGCCGTCAATGGCAGTGAATGAGTTAAAGACGCTTTGACCACATAAGGTCTTTGATTGTGCACACTGCACAGGTTTGCAACATGCAGTTTAATCAATCAAAGAGATTGTTTATTTAGTTGTTGCTCCTGTTTTGGTTTGCAACAGAATTCAAATAGGCTCAGCAGTTAACTCTTGTATATGCATTAATGATGAACTAAAATCGTCACAGTTAGTACCTTTTTGTGGCATCTATTTGACAAAGTCATTTATTTGTGGATAACAGCGACTAATTAGGACATGGCATCCATTAGAGTGGAAATTCGGTCATTTTGGGCCATTGGCTGTCTTATTTCCTCCTTTGCCTGCCATGGTGGTGTAAGATAAGAATGATAGCGGCTGTGGGGAAAAGGCCAAAGCAGCGGCAACGTAGCACAGGTGATCATGCAGATATTGGCGCTTTTAAAATGCAAGACTGCCGCCGGCGCGCCTTTCATTTCCGGCCAGGCGCGCACGTTTTTCATTCTCGTCATTCCTGCGCTCGCATGTTGAAAACGCTTGTCTGTCTCTGGTGGTAGTTATCAGATCAGTTTCGGGCTGCTTCTAAAGACCTGTCAAAATAAGCTACATATGCATGTGAAGGTTACATTCAAACATTGTTTAGTGTCTGTTGTATAACCACGTTTGCCTGAATGGAAGGAATGATTTTATAGTGCATTCTCGAGTTGTTATGCTCTTCTTAATTGGTCGGATCAATTGCAGGCTGATAGCGGGTCACGTCTCGGCCCTCTTCACTTTTATGACTTGTTGAAATAGGTCACGCAAGCATGTAAATGTGGTTCAGACATACTCGGCTCGAATGGGGACGGCGTTTATTGTGAACTCTCTCGTTGTTAAGGACAAACAACCTCGTTGATCGTATCAGTTTCATGCCGGTAAGCGTCAGCCTTCTTGGGTTTTATGATGTAAAAAAAATGGGCTCGTAGGTACAATTTTTGTTAAGTGTTGGTTGTGAAATGTGTGTGAATCCAGTGATTTGTTTTATTGTACGTTTTGTAGCAGAACAAGCACTCGTCCTAATTGGCCAGTTCAGTTGCAGGTTGCTAGCATGTCACAGCGATCCTGAGTTTGATAACATTCCGAAATAGGTCACATAAGCCTGTAAATGTTGTTGTTAAATGCTCTGTTTGAATTGAATGACATTTATTTTATTGCATACCCTTTATTATTCTGAACAAGGGACCTTGTTAATTGGTCAGATCACTTTCGGTTGCAATATGAAAAAAAAAGGCTATCACAAAATAGGCCATTTTATATCACAATGACAATATGCCACAATGTAGATATTTTCAGTTATACATATAAAAAAAATATAACGCACAAGACTAGGGGTGGGAATCTTTGAATGTCTCATGATTCGATTCCGATTTTTGGGTCTGCGATTCGATTCATAATCAATTTTCGATTGGCAGCGATTTTTGGTTCGAAATGATTGATGTGCAAGGAATCGTAATGATCTACTCCAGTCTGTATCGCTAATGCTAATTAGCGGGCTACTCGCGGCACTTTTATCACTCAAAAGCACGGCTCCACGCTGGGAAAAAAAGCTTTTATCTGAGTAACTTGATCGTTGATTTCTACAGAAATTGCACTTTGTCTAGTTAATATTATGGGTTTGCTGTTGTTAAAATTGACCAAAGTAGAAATATTCGTTAAGTGCGTTCACCCATCATGTCATTTATATATTTATTTAACACAACTGTTCGATTTAGTTTTGCATCTTAACTTTGTCATGTATGATCATGATTATCACTTCCCTAGTTTATTGTTCAGTCTGCCACCTGGTGGCAGCTGTGTGGAACATGCATGTTAAGTAAAATATGTTATTGTTCAAATAAGCTCCTTCTGTCAAAATTATTATTGACCATTTGCGGTATTCCGCCATAAAAAAATTAATTATTCACCTAAAATATATATCGTCAAATCGCCTAGCTCTAGTATTGTTTGTCGTAAACACGTTTACCCGAATGGAAGGAAATTCACTCTTTGCACTTTGTGGTTATGGACAAAAATGTTGAATTGGTCAGGTCATTTGCAGGCTGCTTGCATGTCACAGTGTTGCCTGCTACGTAGAAATAGGTCACATAAGCATGTAAGTGTGACACAAACAAGCTTTTGCTTGAACGGAATGACATTTGTCTATTGTGCATCGTTCTACCTTATCAATTGACCCTATCAGTTTCCGGTGATTATTATCACCCTCTCGAGTTGTATGAGATGCAAAAAATCACAAGGCAAACAAACACTGTAGTGTTGATTGTAAACATGCTGTGTTTGCTTGAAAAGAAAACAATGTGATTGTGCATTCTCTAGCTATTATGAGCAACATTCTTAAAGGATTAGATTGGTTTCAACAGGGAGTGTCACGGCGTTTTTGGCCTGTAGGAGTATGCCATCAAGAAATAGGCTCATGGACACAGTTTTAACTGTAAACATATTTAGCTTGCTTAAAAACCACGTTGTAGCACATTCTTCACTTATTGCTACGGACAAACAACCTTCTCATTTGCAACCGCTGAGGTTACGATCACTTACAGCGCAAGCTTGCACACTTTATTTATAGTAAGAGCCTCATAATAACTAATTGCTTCTCATTTCCAGGCGGTGATATTAACAGTGAAAAGAGCCACGGGAACGTTCTCATTGGTGGGATGGTGAATATTACTTTAAATTACCTCTCAATGATTCCTCTCGGTGACCTTTATTTAGTTTGGTAGTTACAGCGGAACTCTTCATAACTGAGCGTGGTTAACAGATAAAATCCTTGCTCATCATTATATATATATATATATATATATATATATATATATATAAAATCTTTTTTTTGTACAATCTTGTAATTCACTGGCCACAATATTAGGTACACCTCCACACTCTAATGCGATCCAATACATATTGGTTTTACAAAAATAATAATGCATATGGTGAACTTTTTCTCTATTTATCTACTGATAAGTAACTTTTCCTTATTTTTTTTTTCTCGCTTGCTTTTTGGTAGAAAATGCTTATTGCCGATATGTCCCCGCTATAAAAACAAATGTCCTTTTTGTTTTGAATAAAATGAAACATTTTTGGGAGATGCATGTTTTTCATTGGACAGTGCTGCCATTCGCTTTGTCCAATGAGATCATGTTTCACCACATTTTTTATACATGCTTTATTTGATCTGAAATGCAACAAAGAGCTAAATCAAAGATTATGAAAGACAGTGTGGACTCAGGTACTTTTTCGTTGGCATTTTCTGTACTTGTTTTTCGTTAGTTTTAATTATGCAGGGGCAGACATAACAAGTTTTACTTTTACTTTCTGTCCCTATTATTCTCTTGCTTTACTTTTGGAATTGGAATATTGCTTTTTATTGTCTTTCTTTCTTTTAACTCATTCATTGCCATTGACGGCTATAGACGTCAAAAATTAGTTTGAACTACTTCTATTTGTTTAACATTTTTCCCCACTTTTGTTAACAAGAGTATGAAAACCTAGAAAAAAAATATTGTACATTTAGAACAGATATAGAATTTGTGATCAGTTGTGAGTTAATTAGTGAAGTCATGCGATTAATTACGAAAAAATTTATGGCCCTAATTTTTAATAATGTTTTCTTTTTTAAAAAAGAAAAGAAAAGATTATTAAAAATTAGGGGCGTCAGGCTATTATTATTATTTTTTTACCATAATCGCATGACTTCACTTGTTAACTAATGATTAATCAAACATTTTATATCTGTTCTAAATGTACAATAACAATTTTTTTCTAGGTTTTCATACTCTCAAAAGTGGGAATTTTTTTTTAACAAATAGAAGTAGTTCAAACGAATTTTTGATGTCTATAGCCGTCAATGGCAATGAATGAGTTAAAAGAAAGAAAGACAATAAAAAGCAATATTCCAATTCCAAAAGTAAAGCAAAAGAATAATAGGGGACAGAAAGTAAAAGTAAAAGTAAAAGTAAAACTTGTTATGTCTGCCCCTGCATAATTAAAACTAAAGAAAAACAAGTACAGAAAATGCCAACAAAAAAGTACCTGAGTCCACACTGTCTTTCATAATCTTTGATTTAGCTCTTTGTTGCATTTCGGATCAAACAAAGCATGTGAATGAGCAAAAAATGAATGCAATAAAGTTGATTGATTGATTGATGCACATATTATCTTGAATAATAATCAGAATTTAAAAAAAAAACTCAATTCAATTTGATAATAATAGGACAGACACCCATGAAATGAGCTCTACAGCACTTTATGTTGTGCAGGTGTACCTAATATTGTGCCCCTGGTGAGTCTTGCCTTAACAATGTGTTACATAAAGCATTCTTTTAACATGTTACCATAGTGCTTCTGTCTACTCTAACACAATTTGTTTACTGCTGCTAACTGTTCATTTGCCCCCCCCCCCTCTTTTTTTTTCCCCACAGCATGTTCATGCTCTTTGTGATCTGGCTGCTCCGCCGCCACCACTCCTTGGCGCAGGTGAGGTGGCCTGTCTTCTTATTTACGTTTGTGTTTGGCGTCGTAGCCACAGCAGATGTGCTCAATTAGTCCTAACAAATCCTTGGGCGTGTTTGAGCCCAGCTAAATGAGGAGATTAATCACACGTGTGGGGTTAATTGACTGGTGGTTGTTCCGCGATAACGACCTGTAGCCCTTCAGCAACCCCCCACCCCATCCGCAAATCCTCGCTCTCTTTCTTGATTGCAATGCTTTCCATTTGTCCTGTGTGCATGTATATTAATTTTTCCGGACCTGCAAAAAAAAAAAAAAAAAAATGCCAAAAAGCTTTTATTAATAAGGAAAATAACACTCTGTTATTGTGCTTTAAAATATATTTATATTGTAACATTTAACATAATTAAATGGGATGTAAAGAATTAAGCAGTTCATGCTTCAATGCCAATGACATTGTGCTTCTTCTGTTGTGTGTGTCTAGGCCACCGGGGGGGCAGTAAAACAAAGACATACATAATACATGAAAAAGAGTTTCACAACTAGTAAAATTAGACTCCGTAAACTGCAGTAATATTACTCGTTTTTCGCAGAGTATAACCTGTTAGTGTTGTTAGATGCTAGTTTCATTAGCGCATATTCAGCCTTTTGCATTGTCTGTTAGCATTAAGTTAGCATTTTGGTTAAGTACACAACATGTATATTTCTATGTATAATGTTGAAACTACAACTGGGAACGTCCATAAACACTGCAAAAAGGACTGTATAAAATATAGTAAAATAAGAAAATTATTACTTAAAATAAGCAAAATGATCTGCCAACAGAACAAGAAAATTTTACTTAAATTTACCTGTTTTGAAAAATAAGAAAATAATACTGGGCCCATATCAACCACTGCGGTCTTGAAAATATTTTCAGACTAAAAACAAGTAATGTTTAGTAAGTAATTTTTTCAAGCTGTAATAAATCAAACTATTTTCTTAAAGTATTTGAGGGTTTTTTTCCCCCCGCTTGGATAACTTAGCCTGAATGTCAATCAGGGATTTAACAGGTCCCATTTTCTTTGTCATGACCCAGCCAGGAATTGAACCCACAACCTTCAAGTCTGAGGGTAGGCACTCTACCACTAGACCACTGAGCTGGTACTGAAACAAGGAAAAATGAGCTTAGTAAATATAACGAAATGAACAATATTGCACTCGTCTGATTGTTTTCATACTTGTATTTTTTTCCCATTTATCTTATTACAAGATTATGTAACATCTTAAAATAAGAAAACTTATGAAACCCCAGTTCAGGGCCTTTGATGTTAGTTAGTTATCATCTTAAAATGTGGAAAATGCTTGTTTTAATCCTCACGGTACTTAAAACTGGCTGTTAACACTCAATGCCAAGACTGCTTGATTAAATAAGATAATTAATAAGTATCATAAAATAAGCACAGTGATCTTGCCTGACAATTTCATTTTAAGTAAAAAGAACTTGTCAAATCAAAATAAGCAATTTTAGGTTAAATTTAAGAAATTATATCTTACTTAAGATTTCAGTTTTTGCAGTGAACAGCTTGGATGGTAATGACTTGAAGAAAGCTTTTGTATGTTACAATTTAGCCGCCTCACTTTAGCAGTTTCTGTTTGAGTGTTCTTTTTTCTTGGTTTTGATTATGCATTAGTTGGAGGTGTGGTGTTAAGTGTTCCCTGCTTATGTTTTCACTTACACTTACAGTATGATTAATGCAACAACAGCGCAGGTGAAGTTATCCCTTTGAGTTTGCACTTGCTGCTCTGCTCGGCTGTTAAGAATATACTGTTGTGTATTTTTGTTTTATCTTTTTTATCCAGCTGTGAAAGCACAGATTAATTTAACGTGTCTTAACGTTACTTCTTTGACTTATAAATCGTGCTGTTATGTTTTATTAACATGTCTGTTTTATGATAATTTAACATATTATGTGCTAATTGATGTCACGCAAATGCTAGTTAGCTTCTTCTTTTTAACCATGCTAATAGCTTAATCAGAGTTTAACGCGAGTTAACGTTCCTAATCCGACGTGTAGCCTACAGACCACTTCCAATGACGTTGGATTGTATTAAATATACATAAAAACAGAATACAATGCTTTGTAAATCATGTCAACTTATATTTAACTCATTCACTGCCATTGACGGCTATAGACGTAAAAAAATCATTTAAACTATTTTTATTAGTTTCACTTTTTTTCCCCACTTTTGTTAACACTAATTTTTTTATTGTACATTTAGAACAGATATAAAAATTGTGATTTATCTTTTTAGAGTGCGTTAACTCGCGAAGTTATGTGATTAATTACAATAAAAAAAAATAATCGTCTGACACCCCTAATTTTTTAATAATCTTTTCTTCTTCTTTTTTTATTAGGGGCATCAGGCGATTACATTTTTTAATTGTAATTAATCACATGACTTCACTAGTTGACTCACGATTAATCACAAATTTTATATGTGTTCTAAATGTACATTAAAAAATTTTTCTATGTTTTCATACTCTTAACAAAAGTGAAAGAAAAAAAGTGAAACTAATAAATAGTTTAAATGGCAGTGAATGAGTTAATTGAATACACTACAAAGACAAGACAGTTGTGGGTTAGTTATGTAATGTTTTGCTTAAGTTAGCTTAAAAAAATTTCCGTTGCTAACAGCGATAGCTTAAATGACAATTTCCCTCAAAGTGAAATTTTATTTTATGTCTCTGACTTGTTACCTAAATAGAGGTCTGTGTATCCTAATTACGACTCATGTTAATTTATGTGACACTAAACATAGACTTACCATAATTTGAGTTAAATAAATAAATAACTAAAGTTGGATGCCTGATGTTCAGCTAAAAGCTAACTTGCTTTTTTGTCTCTGTACCGTCGGTAACCTTGGATGATAATGATTGCAGTTAACGGCGCTGCCACATTTGTTGGATCTGAGTGTCAGTCCACGACTGAAATGAAATATTTGTATAAAAGATGATATAAGACAAGGCCGGTATTTATAGAAATCTGGTCAGTTTTATCCGCCATAGGTGTGCTGCTGCCGTGTGTTTATGAGCAGCAGGTTTGTCAGGTTGAGCCGCTCTCCAAAGTCATCCTGGTAATCTGAGGTAAAATGACAGCTTAACACGACGCTCAGGATGGATCCTCTTACCTCCGGACTAGGTCGCCACGTCGCCCCCTCTTCCTCCTCCTCCTCCTCCTCCTCTTCCTCTTCCTCCCCCACCTCCATCTCCTTGCAAAGGTTATCCGTCAGTCAATAGTCTTTAGTGCTCTCTGGCTCTGCTGAGCTTGTTTCCTCCCCCCGTCTCCATCCGGCAGCCTTGGCGAAGGTCGCCGTTGGACGCGTATTGATGAAAGATCGTGTTTATTTGCGTGCCTCACTCTCCGCTGGGCCCCTGCCAGCCGCGCGCGCGAAGCCCGCTTAAAGCTGTCGATTATTGTGATCACGCAACCAAATGAGTTCAGCGTGCGGCGGAGGGGGAAACGAGGGGAGAGACTCTCCTCCAACGGAGCTCGGAATGACCGCATATCCTGTTTTGCTTTTGTCTGCCATCATTTCCCGCGTCGCCGTTTTGTCCGTTGCCAAATTCTCGGGGACTGAAGGCCCTTTCTACCTCTGCCAATTGGTGCATCTATTTCGAGGGCCAGATAACTCACGCGGCTCCGCGAGCATTGTGTTGTAATTAGCTTCACTCTGATTGGTCTTTGGAAAGCGGTGTTGACAGCGCTTCTCACGCACATGAGACTCATTTTGTCCTTTTATTTTGTCACAGAAGATGATTCTCAGCCTGACTGTCGCCGCCTTTTTTGACAGCCTAGCATATGTCATGGTCAGTCTCTCTTTGCTTTTTCAAATAAACACACAATTGTTCATGAGTCCTCCTGCCATCCACCCGTACTTTAATGTTCCCCCCCCCCCCCCCTACTTTGTATAGGGTGAATCCCATCCCGAGGGACCCCTCTGTAACTTCCAGGCCTGGTGGCTAACATACTTTGGTAAGATAAAGCTCCAGGAGACTGGTAGACTTCCATTTTGTTTTTCCCACAGGAAGTAACAGAAATAGAGATATGTTCCAGAGTCAGCCTTGATGGCATACCACTGCATTATACTAACAGGAACATAATAGGAATCCAGGCTTGTCAGAAAATACAGATTTTTATATACCAGGAATTCCTGATGATTTGGAATAATCAAGTAGGAACTATGTTCTTGTTTGTGTGGATACTACTCAATTGAACAACAGTCAAGGAACAAAAGTAATGGGACACATACTCCCCTGTGCACTTATGACAGCTCTAACTATTTTGAGAATTTTTTTGGCGTGCGTGTGTGGGAATTTCTGCTGGAACAGAAAAGGGCCTTCCCCAAACTGTTCCCACACCAAGTTGGAAGCATTCATGTCAATATAGTGTATTCCTCACACTAATCACACTTTAAGCAAAGTGGGAAAAAATTGCCATGAGCGAGGGACTTGCCACCACATGTGTTGACATCACTCTGGCAAGTCCGCGGGCTTTTGCGTTTTATAATCTAATTGCCGGTGCACTTTAGAGCGCAAACCTCAACTTGGCTCAGTTGAGCACAATCTGTGACGCTGGTTGAGTATTTGAATGGGAAAAAAAGCCTCACATTGTCCCATCTGCTTTTTTTTTTTTTCCATTGAAAATATTTTCCAAGTGTTTGTGTTGTTTGTGATATGCTTTTGTCAAACTACACTTGGGATCAAGAATGATAGCACATTTTACACACCCTATCTTTTGTCTGAAATTAGCCCCTTTCTATACTGTACATCGCCTCTTACTGCTGGGCCAATGGCATGTCCTACTGTCATTACCATGACAACCGTAGGCGGAGCCCAGGCTTTGCCAGTCGGTGCGGAAAAAGGCAAGTGCCTGTAAAGGTACTTGTGGAGGCAGAAGTTCATACACTTCGCCTGTGTGTATGTGGCGCATGAACACATCACCTCACAACAACACGACTTGCCGCCACTAATGCATCAACAATTTTACACCACTTATAAGATAAGATAAAATGGCGGTAATCTGTGCATCTGACAAAACTCAATGCAGCTTTGCTTACCTTTTGGCAACCTGAGGGGGGCTGTGAATAATCCTACATGGTAATGCCTCTGTATGATGAGTAGTAGTGTAGTGGAAATTCAGAATTGTTCACTCACAGACACATTTCTAGAAATGGTCAGATGACAAAATATTTACTTGGTTGTGCAATTTGATGAGGAGGCAGGCACTCCAGAGACACTATTTCTATACAAGCAATTTAAAAGTCTGTTTTCCGTAACATGGCCTTCATGGCCATTGTTATAGCTGTACAAGCAATGTTTTAACATGGCATTCAAGTGTAAGGTTAACTATTCACATCACATAGTAGTCTCGTACCTTTGAGGCAGATTTTTTCCACAACCAAAGGTGGCAAATCTAGATCCAGAAAGTAAAAACCCTGCCACAGTTTGGCTTTAGCCCCAGGTGCTTGCTAGCTAGCCAGCTAGCTGCCTAGCTAGCTCCCATGGTGCTCATTTACCTGCTAGGGAGCTAGCTATCTAGCGTCAATAGCTGGCTAGCTAGCATCAGGGGCTAAAGCCAAACTGTGGCAGGGTTTTTACTTTCAGGTGCTAGCTAGCTAGCTCACTAGCTAGGGAGCTGGTTAGATAGATAGCTAGCATCAGGGCCTAAAGCCAAACGGTGGCAAGGTTTTTACTTTCTGGACCTGGATTTGCCACCTTTGTCCACAACAATATGGATGAACTCTAAATTGCTCAGTTTTGGAGGTTCCACTGTATAAAAAGGATATCTGCTCATGCTTACTCCCAGTCTGTTCCTTTCCCACACAAGTGGTGCATTATATCCTGACGTTCCCAGGCTAAAGGAGCACATATGTGCTCTACATTTGCATAGAAAGCCTATAAAGCAGCCATTAGGGTGGTGATGCGGCACTCGACTATTCAGCAGTTTTCACACACCCTCGTCAGGAATGCCACGCCCGTGGGGATGGTGTAACACATGGGAGTGAACGGTGGGCGCTTCTTTATGGAGAGATCATTTTCCTCCAATCACAAAAAAGCAGACACCCAGGGCGATTATCATACCATACACCAAAAATTTAAATGATACCAAAATGTAACAAGCCTATATCGTGTGAGTTTTCTTGTCAATACAGACTAAGGGTGGGACAAAATATTGGTGTGATAATACCGTATATACCACAGGGGTATTCCGACCGTCTATGGATGTCGTCAATATTTGTCAACTGTGTGCATGTGAAGTCCTTTGAGACTCTTGTGTGATTAAGGGCTATATAAATAAACTTGACTTGACTATGATCTTTCAAGATCCGATGAGATGTTGATTTAGCCCAACAAAATCATTTTTTGTTAGGATAATTATGTTTATCTCTATGATTTAAGTGCTTCAAGTATTTATTAGATTTATGTTTCTTTATACATAAAAGGTGTCTCTCAACCTGAAGTTGTGGCGTTGTTCCTCAACCCTTGAGTGACTTCCCCAATTTTTTAATTTTTTTTTAAATTTTACTCTCTTTAAGTCTAAATTTGACTCTATTTAAGGTGGGACCAAATAGATTCGATTTAGAGTCAAATTTACTCTACAGAATTTACTGTGTAGTACGAAACCTGACCTGTGAGAGGCAGCAAGGTGCCACAGTGCATCCAGGCTGCTGGAATATGCAAAGAAGAAAACGTTAGCCTGACTGTTACTTTATCTGGTAACTGCATACAGCACCTTGTCATTTTAATTGCGTTGAATGACTTGACAGACACGTCATACACACATTCAACACAACCAGTTGCTCCTCTTTTTGTGTATTGAAACAGCACAAGCTTCACGTTGCTTCCTAATAAGCTATCGTTCCATCAGCGATCTCAGGTTCGTCCATTTTTCATTCAGATAAACTAGGAATTTTTTTTTTTAAAGTTTTTTTTTTTTTTTGCACAAACCCCACAACAGCATTATTAGTCAGGTTAATCTTTCACCTGTTTAAATTTTGTGGTAAAATGTATTACCCCTTCCTATATTATGAAGATTTATCCCAAAAAATATGATAATACAGTTTTGATGCCATATCGCTGCACTGCCATTCCAATTGCGTCATTCAGGAACCTATTGCAATTTAGATGTGTGAGCGCCTTGTTTTTACACTAAAGCTGGCCATTTTGACGGCAATTATACGGCCACTTTAGCCCCGCCGATTAGCATTCGAATTCTTAGTTAGGGCTCGGTGCTAATACGCCTTTTCGACGCTGCTCTTTTTTATTGCTCTCACAGGCAAACACGCACACTGAGGCGGCCGCGGCGTAATGGGCAGTGAGTTAGTGCTGCAGGGTTGCCGCGTGTCAGCTCGCTTTATCACGAGCATCCTCACGCTGGGGACAAACGGCTGTACATAAACCTGAACAGGCACTTTGTTCTGTGTGGCGTCGAGCCTGGTGGGAGCTGCACGGCGTAGCGCTGCTTTTAAATTCACACCAATAAAATGTTATGAAATGTGTTGGGAGACGGGGCAGGTGTGCTTTGGAACGGGTGGAGGAATCTTTTTCAGGGCCTATTTCAGTTTTCATAAAGTCGTCTGAGGGCCATACAAAATTTATGGAAAAAAAAGGATTTATATATTATGAGTATTTGTGGGTTAAATGTTTGTTGGACTTTTTCATAACGTTCCTCTGTGGTTTTACTACCTCCACCAAGTGTAAGAATGGAAAAACTTTGTTTCTTTGCCTCTTTTTTTTGAAACAAATGGAGAAAATCAGAAAATGTTGCATAGCCTCGTATGTTGGTGAAAATTTTCTTTTTTTTACGCATCCAATGCCACCCCCCATAATTGACTAGCTAGAGAATTGCAAAGCGGAAATAAAATTGCCCCCAAGACTAGTTTTACAAGATAAAAATGCAATAAATGTGTTACTTTAAACATTTTTAACTATGGCAAGAAAAAGTTTTAATTTCCCGAATATAAAGCTGTCATAATTTTATGATAACAAAATTATAGGTTATGAATTTTTTTTAAATATGAGAAAAATGTACTGCTACGAAAAAAGTTGTACTTTTACTAGAAAGAAGTTGAAATGTTCAAAAATATATAGAATAGTATGGTATAAAAAAAGTACTATTTTAACTAATTCACTCCCAGCCATTTTTACAGAAGCAATCCCCTTCACTCCCGGCCGGCTGTTATACTGGATTTTGACTGATTTTGCAAGGCCCACAGAATATTGTGTTCTATTGCTATAAAAACATGGAACCGTCCAAAAGCAAATTTAGAGACTCTTCTTTCATCAGCCAAAAAGTATATTCTATCTGTTTCCGTTTTGCAGCAATTAGCATTAGAATATAGCTAAGTTTCATCTTTATTCACAAATCTATTTAGAATTGTGAGTAATTGAGGTTTTTTTTCAACATGGCCCTGGTTGATCTCTTTTGCTCTGCTGCCACCTGCTGGCCGTTGGTATAACTACCATATCTTCAACCGTTCTTTGCAGTACAGAGGCTACATCAAAGCCTTCTGTATGCTCTATCATAAAAAAACAAACAAAAAAAAACATATAAATACTTCTTTGGGACACTTAAAACATATAAAATAGAATGTATTTATACGTTTTTGGGAGCAAATGGGTTTAGAAAAAAGGCAATTTAATGAGAAAAAGGTTATTATATTAGGAGAAAGAAGTTGTGTAATATTACAACAACAAAAAAAAGAATGACGTAATATTACAAGCATAACCGTGTACCTGCGTCACGTTAATGGCCGTACAAATTTGTTGATGTTTTGTTTGAATCCCCACTAGTTTTGGGAGATTTTCAGCCATTTCCAAGGGTTGTACTTGAACAAACTCCTCTGAGGGAATTAATCCGATCTTTCATCATTGCTTTCTCTCTTCTTTCTTCCTTTTCTTTTTTTGTATGTGTGTGTGCTCATTAATTCACCTAAAACCTATTAAAAATCCCATACCGTTCACCGAAACCGAATACTTCAGAATCTCGCTAGAGTCGTGAAGTTGTCAGGAGACCCGAGGAAGGATCAAAGAAAATAAAAAAAAAGTTAAATCCAACACCGACCAGACATCACCTACTACCAACCAGAATCTTTCACCAACCCCAGAAGCATCTAAATTCCAACAAATTAGGGAGCCCTCAAGAGACCAAAGGAAAGACTGACGAGAGGAAAGGAGGATAGATGAAGCAGAGTGAGATCCACAGACACCAGCCTCCACCGATTCAACGACCAGAGGAAGAAGCAGATTGTGTTTGAATTTCGGTAGCTGCTCGTGTGGTGGATCTGGCATGCATGAAAACCTCCACCAAAGAGGGGAGCCGTCGACCCCGGCCAGGACAGAGCAAGCGCCACCCCTCAAGGACCCCCAGGCCGCGGCAGCCCAAGGCACAACCCCGGGCCTCACAGGGGCAACCGGCCGGGGTGCCCAGGAGTGCCCCCCACCCCAACAGGGCCCGCGCCCCAAGCCCAATGCAATCATTTTTCCGTGGCACACCTGATGGTCTTTCTCTCACGGCACAGTAATGTGATGCCCTAACCTTCGCTAACGCAGCAGTATAGCTATGATTACAGTAAATATTTTTATGAAAAACAGTTCCTGGGCATAAATTTAAAACAATCAATTTGAGTGAGGATAAGCTTGTACAGAAACCGAATGGATGAAAAACACCAAGTACGGCGCTAACCTTTTTGTGCCGCGTAATGATGTACTGTATTGGTACGCTACTGCTCAAACTTGATCACAGCGCACAGTTTGTCACTTTGAAATGTCAGCAGCATCAAAAAACTGACGGCCTCCAATATATGTCGACCAGTTGTTTAGGTTGCCCACCCCTGAATTAAAGCACCGATCTGGTGGCGTTCCGATTGCGTAAAATGCATTTGGCTTGTCCCGGAGACGGTGATTTATTGCGAAAGATGACAGAGACAGCCAGCCAGCCTACTTTCTCAGTCACCGCACGCTGCTCCCGCTTCGTTTTGGTGCGCGTGGTTGTGTTGTGTGAAAGCGAGTAAGCTGAGCACGCAGCTCCGGGAATTCATCATTGTGACGAGCGGCCTTGCCTGTCCTGTCAAGAAAAAACACACGCACACACACAAGGACACACAAACAAAAAAAAAAAAGCAAGGCTGAAAACCAAAGTACAACAAAAGACGCGAGCGCTTTGTTTCACGTTCTCCCTTTTTTGTCAGCCTCTTTACATCCACCATGTTGGAATCCCACCATAGTCTCTCTGCAGCCCCCCGCCCCCCACCACCTTCCCACGCACCCACGCCGCCGTTATCTCGCTCGGCTTTTTCATAGTTCATCATTATCTCTCTCCGAGCTCCCCCCGCTCATACATCACCATAAGCCACAGGTTTCCCTCATATTACTGCAGAATGGGCTTCCATTCATCAAAAAATGTCACATATACATACGAATGTGTGTGCGTGGTTGGGAGCTGTGTTGCATTCTGACCTTGTTGTTTTCCCCCCTCTGCAGACTGGAGTGCCTTAGCCTGGGTTTGCCTCATCACACTGAACCTGTACTTCAACCTGGTCAGGGAGATGAGCACTAACGCGTACGAAACGTGAGTAAAGGGTCACATTGTCTGCTTTACACAAACACGCACACTACTTTTTGGAAGGGTGATGTTTTGATCATTTGTTAAGTCATGAGCATGGAAACGCCAAACCCAACCGCGATCGATTTCCTTTAAGCCCTCAAAATGCATATTGAAGAATTTATTTCCTCTTTTTTCTGTTTGAGTTGGGAATTATTCTCCCCCCCGCTTTAGAATGCTAATGGTAGAGTCCTGTCCGGCTAATCCGAAAACCTTACATCATTCTCTAAGCCGCTTTCACACTGGCTTTCCCGTAAATTGCCATAACGGTAGAGCCGGGATTCATTCTCCGTCCCTTTCAGGCTGAACTGACCTGTTTCAATGTGGAATGCAGGAGGTACATATGAATTCTGTTGAAACAGGTCTGTGATTAAAATGTTCGTATTCTTCAAACTAATATGTGCACTGAAATGCAAACAAAATCTAGGTGTTACTCCATGATCCCCCCCCCCCCCACACACACACACACACACACTTCACTAAATGAGTTATTCATTATTTAAACTTGGGAAGTCATTATTTTTAGATCCTATTCGTCCGACAGAACTTTTTGAGTCCCGATCGTTCGCATGATGCTCCACAGGGTTCAATTTTAGGCACCCTGCTGTTTTCATTGTATTTGCTGCCCTTGGGTTCCATCTTAAAGGCACTTTGTATACAGCAATGGTTGCTCTAATAAAAGTTGAGTCGAGTAGGGATGGGCGAATTGGGCCGATACCTGGCTGTATTTCAAGGTAGTGATACACGGGACGGTGGCCGATGCCAGTACCAGGTAGATACTAAGCCGTCCTCTGGTTGACATTTTACAATCATTACCTTGTTCCAGTTTTACGGTCATTCCCTAGAAACTAGAAGAATAGAAAATTGACATTAATTTCATAAAATTTTAACTCATTCAATCCCAGCCATTTTCACTGAAGCTACCCCCTTCACTCCTGGCTGTTTTGCTGGATTTTGACTGGTTTTGCAAGGCCCACAGAATATTGTGTTCTATTGCTATAAAAACATGGAACCTACCAAAAGCAAAATTAGAGTCTCGTCTTTCATCAGGAAAAAAAGTATATTTCTATCTGTTTCCATTTTGCAGAAATTAGCATTAGAAGATAGCTAAGTTTCATCAATATTTACAAATCTATTTAGAATTCTGAGTAATTGAGGTTTTTTCCCTACATGGTCCTGGTTCATTTTCTATGCTCTTCTGCCACCTGCTGGCCATTTGTGTAATAACTACCGTTTCTTCAACCGTTCTTTGCAGTTGAGAGGCTGCATCAAAGCCTTCTGTATGCTCTAGCATGAAAAAAACGTATGAATACGTCTTTGGGACACTTAAAACATCTAAAATAGGACATATTTATACGCTTTTGGGAGCAGATTAGTTAAGGAGAAATGCTATATTGTAACATGTCTTTTATTAAAATTACCTCATTGGTTTTTAGAGGAAAATTTTATGCTTCAAAAGTACTAGTATCATTACTTGGTATCTGTGTTGGTGACTACTCAAGAGTTGAGTACTCCCACTGTTATTGATCTGGAAAAAAGTGGCATCGAATAGAACATGCCTATTATGGCAGCACGGTGGACTGGACTAAAGTTCATCACATCTGCCTCACAGTGGAGAAGTTCTGGGTTTGAGTCTCGGCTGTGTGAAGTTTGCATGTTCTCCCCATGCTTGTGTGGGTTTTCTCTGCTTACCCGGGATTCCTCACACATTCTATACACATGCATGTTAAACTCACCAAAGACTCTATATTGGCCATGGATGTGAACATAAGTGCGAATTTTTGTTTTTCTATATGGTGCCCTGTGGTTGACTGTCCAGGGATCATCCCGCCTCCCACCCAAAAGTCTGCTGCGATAGGCTTCAGTTCACTCGCGAGCACAATGAGGACTTTTTGTGTGGCTTCGACATAAAGGCCATTCATTGTTGTGGATCAGAGCACATGCCACTGTGTGCAGAAACGGTACTTTGACACAATGTGCTCGGCCAAACAAACACAAATATGGAGCAACAACAGCTTTTCATTTTTGGTAAATGAATAAATAAATACATTAAATTTTCTGATGTTAAGTTATGGTTGACTTGAGGGTTCTTGTTGGCGTCTTTTGCTTTGCAATTTCAAGATTATTTGATAGAATGTTCTTTACCATCTACTGCCTCGTTCTTTTTAGAGCGCACATCGCTGATTGCAGAAACAACCGTCATCATCCTCTTTACACCACAGGCTTGTTGGTCCTTTGTTTACTCGCAGTGTGTTAACTCATTCAAACCCAAAACGTATAAATATGTTTTTTAATACTTTGTCCTTCACTCCCCAAAACGTATTTATAAGTTTTTTTGTTTTGTTTTAATGGTTCAGCATACAGAAGGCTTTGATACAGCTTCTGACATGAAGAGGTTGCTTAAAGCAATGATAGTTATTACAAAAAATGGCCAGCAAGTGGCAGCAGAGTATCAGAGATCAGCCAGGGCCATGTTGCAACAAGCTCTTTTTGCCAGTGTTTGTGAATAATGATGAACTTAGCTGTATTCTAATGCTAATTGCTGCAAAACGGAAACAGATAAAAATACTCTTAAGAGACTCCAATCGTTCTTTTGGTCGGTTCTATGTTCTTATAGCAATAGAAATGCAAAATCTGTCAAAATCCAGTAAAACAGCCAAGAGCGAAGGGGGTTGCTGCAGTGAAAATGACTGCGAGTGAAAGTTAAATTGAGGACCTTTTTTTTCGTTTTTACATTGTTGCATTTTGTGTTATTTTTATTGTCGTTAACAGTTGGACCTTGGAGGAGGTCTGCTCTCCATCGGGTGCTTTTATATTTTTCTGGTTGAGGCCGGAATCGCCGCGTTGCTTTTTTTCCGCCTCACAGCTCCGTACAGATACGCGAAGTGGGGCTGCCGATGTAAGAACGGCGCCGGCACTGATGTCTGTGTAATTGGGACAGCCTTGAACGGCGTAGCAGCTCATTAAAAACGCTGATGCGAAGGCGCTATTCAAATTCACCCGCTGGGGCGCCATATTGCTGGCGTTGATAAGTTCCGCATAAACAAGCGAGGCGGAATAGCGGTTGGACTCGCTTTTCGCCCCTAAAAGAAGAGACTTATGTGTCTTCTTTTGTGATGGCCGCTTCCCCAGGAGTGCGCCCGTGTGCGTGCGTTAGGCCTGCCAGAGCATGTGTTTCCCCGCAGCGCCCTGACAGCCATCTCCCGTCCGCCCCCCCATCCCTCCCTCCTTTTCCGTTCCAGCCAGCCGCCACTCTAATTGAAAAGGGAGTGAGTGTCAGCCGCTAAGTGCGAGCTTGTGTGGCTGCGTGTGTGTGCGCACATCTTCACGCTTTGTGGCTCGGCGTCCCTGTCGCTCAAACTCCCCTGAGCGCTTTCCGCGGAGCAAGTGTGAATTTATTTGTGCGTGTTGGACGTTTTAAAAAATGAATGCGCACCGTGGGTGGAAGAACAAGCAGCTTTAACAAATTAGCAGCCACTCTGTTCGCCCAGCCAAGTCGATTGTTCCTGCTCCTATTCTGTAGATGTGCTTAGGTGTGCACACTTGTTCGACACTCCCGTGTTTGTGTGCGTGCGAGAGGCAGGTGGGGGTGTTGGGTTGGGCCCGCCAGCCCTCCCCTTGGGAGTCCCCGTGCATTGATTAGCAATAAGCCGGAGGATATAATGGCGGTATAACTCAGAAAGAGACGGGTTTATGAGCGCAGGGATGATGCCTGCTTGGGGGTCCAGAATGGGCTCACTACCGATGCTTATCAAGAGCCCCTTTCACACTGCCTGTAATTGCTGGCATTTTCTTTCCCGCGTTGCTGTTCTGTATAAACGAGCACTCGCATAATTGCATCAATATTCTGCCTTGCTTGGTTCTGCAGAAAAATCTTCTATTAAGGGTGTGATGCGCTCATTTTGTTGGTGGTTTTTGTTGAAAGTGGATCTTGCCTGTTAAAACGCGCAACATTTCAGCCTTTTCCTGTGGCGCTTTTCTGTGATAACGTCACAGACACGGAATGTTTGGGCGGGAGAAAGGCGGGGCGGGGGGGCAGTGATGACTTGACAACTTTACACCCTCTGAGGTAACGTCAAAGGTGCTGTTCCTCAATGCTGGTAGGCCATGCGATGTTTCACAACCGGATTACACTTCTCCTGTGTTGAAAGCAAATGTCACTCTATGAAAGGATTTTATGCCACACTGAAGGTAGCTCAAAAAATCACCAGTGACTTTCTAGGAATGTTAGATGTGATCATTTAAAAATGTAAACAATGGCAGACATTTATAGGAATAAAGTGTTGATTAGTCTTCCCTCGTTTATCGCTTGGGTTACGTTCCCAAAAATACCCGCAATAGACAGATTCGGCGGAGTAGTCAGCTTTTGCAGCCGTTTCCGTACGGCATCCGCACAGACTGCAATTCACACCGAGTGCGTTGCGTGAGATCACGGGGTTCAATTTCAAGTTCAAGTTTGAATTCACGCGATAACAACCGTGTATATAGAGTCTTATTGGTAAACAATAGTCACGCTTGCCTGTCATCACATCAATATGCTTTTTGGACATTATTTGACCATGGCTCTTCTACCATGCATAAGTACGTTTTGTGTTTAAATAGTGGTATTTTGTCACAATTAATTTATTCTGAGCTTGTTTGTTGTCTTTTAAATGTCTGACTCATGTCAAGCTATGTATCTAGCTTCCGTCCCAAAAAACGAATTCGCAAACGGTTTTATTTTGAAATATACCGGATCTACCTTGATGCCGACACCTGACTTCCTGTCTGGCTTGTGTAATTTCTTCAGCTTCATGAAAATCTGTAAAAATTTGAAAGCTTGGGTAAACCTTCCGCATCCGATCCACTCTGCATATACACCGCACTGCAGCTGGTGTGAATTGACAAGCATACTCAAATGCTTTTTATTCCTTGCGGCGTCCGTATGGATGCCGCTCCGCATCCGTTCTGTATTCAGTGTGAATTGGGCATCAAACCCCTCACCATACAAGTTTTGCACTTTTCTCTCGTTTAAGTACTCTCGATTTTCAGACCTTCATAGATTCTAAAAGAAGTACACTACTGGTACGTAAAAAAAAGCATACAAAAAATCGAGGTCATGAACAGTTAACCACATTATAGCGAGGGAATACCATATTTTGACATTATTCAGTTTCCTTATTATTGTGAGAATTTATTACCCCTGCAATTAGATGCTGTCACAATTGTGACGGTATCCTGCTTCAATGGTTTCATTTTAAAAGTTGTTCCGTTAACTCATTTTGCTGGGTCTTTTTTGTGAAAGGGGCTACTGCTGATAAATGCAGAATTTTTCCACCTTTGTCCATGGTGTCGCTAAAGTTTAACACTTGATACTCACCCCTCCCGCTCTGTTGTGTCAATGTCTGTCACACCAGACGCTGGCAGTGACATCAACTACCAGTAATTATGTGATAGCACCTGATGTGAAAGTTCGCACAGTCACTTGGTTTTGTATAAAAGGCACAGGCGGATAAATGCCAGAGCGTCTATTAAGGCTGCGATGCGCTAATTGTGATGGGTCTGGCTGTGAAGGAGTTTTCTGCTTGTAAATGCCAAAACCCTAACTCATTGACATGGAATGGGGGGACAAAGTTGACCTGGCAATTTCCTACTTCTGAGGCAGTGTCAGACCCTAAACAGAGGCACTCAGTAACATATTTGATGTCATTCTTGCCTTGTGCAGAAATATATCGCTTCACTGTGTTTTGTAAGAAAGGTACCAGCAGATATTGTAAACCATCTGTAATGCGATCGTTTTGATGGAACTTTCGGTGAAAGGGGCTTCAGCACATGTCCTGCCCTGTTGTGTTGTAAGCATTTGTCAGTGTTTGTCACTCCAGACAGTGGCACTAACGTCATCTGATTATCGATTGCGAGGCGCCGTGTTGCTGTATGAAAGCCTGCACACTTGCGGCAGTATCCCGCGTCACAGGGTATAAAAAACACAGACCGATCATTGCCAGAATTGAAGCTGTGATGTGCTTATTTTGCTGTGTGAAAGAGACTACTGCCAGTAAAAGCCTGTAAAAGCAGACAACTTGCTGTTCTGTATAAACGGCACTGATGCAGAATCGTGGGACAAAGTCAATAATGCAATTTTCTGTTCCTGCAAAACAGGCGGGGCACTCCTGTGTCTTAAGTCCTGGTACGCGTTATTCAAATATTGAAAGATTTTGTTTGTTTGTGTAAGACCCCACACATGAAGATAGAAAACCAGTTTTGGACATATTTGTGTGTGGTGTACAACTTGCTTTGGAAAATACCAATTGCCTTCATTGTAACACACTTTTATACAAAAGAATGAATCAGGTAGGGATTTTTTTAAATTTTATTTACCGCCGCTGCTGCTTGATTGCTTGTCCGGCAGGGCGCTTCTTTGATTGGCTACATTCTGTTGACGACACAGAACCACTGAATCCAATGACTCTAGAGCAGAGGTGGGCTTTCTGTCAATATTGGCGGAAGGTCCGTCAGTCTGTCCATGGCGGCCACCCATTTTGGTGACGAGTAACGATTGACGAGAAACTCCGAAGAATTGACAGACTAAGCATTGCCAGAAGTGGGTTATCATTCATTAATGTAATCATCAATAACCGGTCAGTACTATTGCTGATGAGTGATGAAAACATTGACGGACGTCCACTTCTTCACTGACACACTGCAGAATTTCCAACATATCATTAACATTGACGGTTTCCAACATCGAATGACCGAAACTTTGCCGGACGGCCATTTTGCTGGGGGATGACGGATTGATGATTATAATGCGGTTCGGCTTGAAATATTGACAGACCGACGATGACGGAAGGGTGTCCCGACTGTTGACAATTGACGATTGACGGATTCTCAAAATTCATTAGCTCAAGAGTAGTCGACTTCCCCCACACTCGTGAAGGTGTCAGAATAACAGGCCAGCAAAGTGAGTGTAGGGTGTTAAACTTGTGTGTTTGTGTCAGCAACACATGAAAAAACAATTGTGGCTTTAAGTGACAATGTGTTGCGCCTCTGTTATGCCGTTGGTACTACCTCCAAAGGTGGCGATTCCCAGGTTGACTCCAACCCCCCATTCTGTGTGTGTGACAATCAAGTGTTCGGGACTAATGTTAGGGTATTAAACGTCACAATTGCGAATGACCAGAAGGCTTGACAACGTAAGTGCCAATTGCAACTTCTTAACAGACATCCTGAATTGGTAAACGTGTGAGTGAAAATGAAACCAATATGCTTTGTTTATGCTTTAGACATTCTGCAGTTGGAGAGCGTCCAGTTTGCGGGTTGACAGTGGAAAAAGTCAGGAAATTTGTAGCTCTCATTGTCAGTGCTGAAGTTAAATTACATGCCCCTTAAGCACAGGCACCATCCCCCGCCTCTGATACGACCTCTGAAGGTGGGCCAGTTTTCAGGTTGCCCCAACCACCTGGATCCTCATTCCGTCTAAGTAACATGAACAAATGTGAAGAATTTAGTCAATATTTGGGTTAATGTCAATTCCGTTTTTTTTTTTTTCGTTCTGGAGAGCTCAGTATTGTTCATTCGGTAATTTTACCGATTTGACATGTCATCATCATTGCTCTCTCTCTTTTTTTTTTGTGTGCGTGCGTGCGAGTGTGTGTGTATTCATTAGTTCACCTAAAACCTATTAAAAAATCCCATACCGTTCACCTAAACCGAACACTTCCAGCCAGAGTCGTGAGGCCGTCAGGAGACCCGAGGAAGGACCAAAGAAAAGAAAGGAAAGTGAAATCCAGCACCGACCAGACACCACCAACCAGAGTCCTTCACCAACCCCAGAGACATCTAAATTCCAACAAATCAGGGAGACATCAATTCCGGTTTCTGAAACATTCGAGATAACCCGTTTACATGCGTGGCATGTTACTCCCGTATACGTGGTCATTGTGCTCAATTGGAATACATCGTTCATAAGCGCGACACACGGACGTCATCACGTAAATAGACACCATTTCCGCTTTTAACTTTAGACGGTCAATAAAAGACATTAAATTCATGTCAGCATGCTAAACAAAGTAGTCGGTTTCCTCCTCGCTTCAAAAGTGTGATTCCTTTCTGCGTCGTCGTGTTTGTTTATATCTGCTTGAGTACTGCCGGGTTGCGGGGCAGAAGCGCGGACTTATAGACACATACATGCGTGTAGAGATACGAACTGGCATTGTCGACGTAGAAACAAAAAATAATGTGAAAACACCCCCGGAGAAATCTATGTATTCAAGCGAGGCTCGTTTCGTGAGTCATTCATGTACTATAAAGACCAAGATTCCTTGCGACTAGAAATAAGCGTATAAGAAAAGAAGACAAAGAAGAAGAAGAATAGAGCATGCGCACAATGCAAACCAATGCTCCATTCAAACGAGGTATTCTGATTGCCGATTATATGAACCAGAGTTCGGGTTATCAAAGGGATAAGGGTTATCCCTTAAAAACCCGAATAAGCTCTTATTCGGGTTTTGCGTGTAAACATCGTCTTTGTGAAAGCCGTTAGTCTCAAAGTGTTAAACGTCAGGCGTAAACTTACGGCTCTGACACGAACGACCTCAGAAGGCTTCAAATTTGCAGCTTGAATTTTCTGGCTTTAATAGACACTTTGAAATGCTGTAGTCGGGGTGTTAAACCTCGCACCCCTTACGCAAAGGCAGTGTCCTGCCTTTGTCACACCTCAGATACTACCACCAGAGGTGGCAAATTCGTGAGTCATGTCAGCACTACAGGAAGAAAAGGTTGAACATTCCTGGCTTTAATACTCCGAAATGGGCTATAGTCAGTGGTTTTAGACTTCACACCCCTTACACACAGGCAGCATCCCATCTCGGTTACGACTTATACTACCTCAGAAGGTGGCAAATTTGCAGGTCGGCTTCAACTTCCCATAAAGGTAAAAAAATCCCAGGCTTTAATTGACAGTAGTATCAGAGTGTTAAACTTCACACCCCCTATAACAGGCAGTATCCCACTTCTGATATTACCCACTCTGAACGCAGAAAATTTGCAGGTCGACTCTAATACCCATTCCACATTAACGACACTAAAAAAAGGTAGAAAATTCACGGCTTTAATAGAGCTGATTCTCTCCGGAAATTGGCAAATTTGGACACCAGCTCTGCCCCCCCAAAATTCTGCGTGTATTTATACACACCACCACACAGGAAAATGTTGGAAAATTCACGGCTTTTCCAGGCAGTGTAAAATGGGCTAAGGACAAAAGTGAGAGGCGGGGGAGGATGCGCCTTTGTTTTTGTGCGTGCTGTGAAGAAGAATGAAAAAAAGGAACGGTGCTCCGCTAATCGGTTCGTGTGTTAGCGGCAAGCGTCGAGGGGCTTTTTCGTGAATTGACTGCACATACGTAAGCTGTGTGTGTTTAGTCGGGCGGGGATGTGCCTTTCCACGCATGCACAATTACCCTTCAGCCCCCAAACCCTAAGCCCCCTCCCCCCCTCCCTCACACACACACACACACACACACACACACACACACACTGATGGCTCATTGTGATGGTTTATGAATGAACAAATTGCCAGAGGAGAGGGGGAGCCGAGGCGGGATGAGCCAAGACTGATTGAAGTGCATGCAAGAGAGTGAGGGAGGGAGGGAGAGAGAGAGAGAGAGAGAAAGCAAGAGAGAGAGAGAGAGAGGGAGGGAGAGAGAGAGAGAGCGAGCGAGGGAGAGAGAGGGAGGGAGGGAGAGAGAGAGAGAGCAAGCGAGGGAGCGAGAGAGCGAGCAAGCGAGGGAGAGAGAGAGCGAGCAAGCGAGTGAGAGAGAGAGCGAGAGAGAGAGCGCACACGTATGCTAATGCACGTTTGAAGGGCGGATTCAGGCTGAGGGCAGAGAGATGTCAGCAGGAGGAGGTGTAGGGTGCCGGGCGGGTGGGTGAAGTGTGTGTGTGTGTGTGGGGGGGGCGGGGGGGTACTGGGGATGAAGCTGGGGGATATCCAGGCAAGCCATACATGTGTGTGTGCACGTGCGGCCGTGCGCGCGGGTGTGTGCGTAATACGGAACGCGTCGTGGCCCTGCTGTGCCTCATTAAGCCCATGTTGCGCCGCGCTCTGGACCTCGTCAGCTCCCTCTCGCTGTGCTGCGAGCGAGCGGCGCGTGTGTGCGCGCCGCAGCCGGTGTGTCTGCGAGCTCTCGACATTGATTTCCTGACAAGGCGCCCTCCCTCCCCTCTCCCTCCCCTCACCCCCCCTTCCTCCGGCAGGCGTCACACCAGGGAACGACAGCGCTGATTTCACCATTTGTATCTCTCCTGCTGCTGGCGAGCGCCTTCTCACCGTACTTTCTCGTCCCTTTTTCGTTGGAATTAAAGTCTTTTGTCCGCCGCCAACATCCTTTGTGCGCAAAATGTGGGTTTTTACTTGGAATAGGTTCAAATTATTCAGTTACTTTCCAACTTTGCCACTAGGTAGCGCTATTACGCTAATGGTGTTTCAGCCACTTGCTCTTCTTCCCTTTCGTTAGTTTATGTGGAACGCATCTACAAGGTTACCTTGATTTACGTGATTAATTCATTTCGTAACCAAGCTCATTACACATTTTAATCATATCAAATCAATTTTCCCCATTGAAATGAATTGAAATATCATTAATCCGTTCCAGGCTCTTAGGAAAACACTGCTGTTTTTTTTGTAACTTTTTTAAAAATAAATACAATGGTAGATGGACTGCTTTTTACATAGCGCTTTAACTACACCATATGATGCCCAAAGAAATTTTCAACTGAAGCCTCTCATTCACCCATTCACACACCAGTGGTCGGTTGCTGCCATGCAAGGCGCTGCCAGGTCCGCTGGGAGCAAATTGGGGCTCAATGTCTTGCTTAAGGACACTTCGATATGGTCACCATTGGTGAGGATCGAACCCACAACTTCACGGATGGGAGACGACCACTCTACCACTGAGTCATGCCGCCCCATAAATTAAAAATAGCACTGACTCACTTTAAAGAAATAAACTGGTTTTATAAAGTGTTATTAAGTTGAATATTATACACATTTAGAGTTCCACGGTGTACCGGTACTAAAAAAAGTACCACAATGCCTAGCGTCAAAGACAGTCCTGTACCACTTTTTTTTTTTTTTTACTACCGGGGGTTTTAAGATTGACCTTCCTGAAGATGCTCTGTGCATTTCGACAGTGGACAATCCTTCAAATAAGAGGCAAAACCTGCTTGCTTCAAACGATTTGTCACTCTAGCTTGAAGTTTACCGCGAAACCAACGAAACAAAATACAAAGAGCTTTCTCTGCTAGCTTAGCACTAACAATATGCAGCGCCATAAGCAGGCTAGGAGAAATTAACATCAATGGCATGGTAATTACAGTATAAGACCTTATACAACAAAAATGGAGTGGCCCTGTTAGCATCTTCTTCATGCTCTTTGCGAGTCTTTTCATTATACAGGATGTTCTGTGTTTGACTGTTTGACCCATTCAATACATAGAGCTAAGTGCATCAGCAACTGTTGCTTTCCCGATTGGATGTAATCCTCCCTCGTAATTAATATTTTTACTTGCAACTCACACACACAGTGACAATTCTGTCAGTCGTTGTGTCAATTAGTGGATCGCAGTGATCGAGTTATCCTATTTTGTATCGGACCAAGTGGTTCAGTACACTTTTTTTTTTTTAAAGGCAAACAGATTACAATTTAATTGGAACATTTTTTTCTATACTCTTTAAAGTATAGGTCAAAATCCCCTTCTTCATTTCTCATAAATTTAATGAAATTCCAAAATGTAAAAGCTGACACGTCCCAGATCCTCTGTCACAGCTCTGATGCCGTTCTGCAGGCTGCCTGTGTGATAGAGGCTATTGACAATCCAATCTTAGTTTCCGTAAACTTTCAACAAAGCAAGAACAAACAAAAAACAAAACGCTTGTTAGAAAGCCGTCTTTGTTGTTTCCCCTCCCTTTTGTCTGTTTTTTTTTTTTAGCTTTCTCTCACGCTCCCTTGCTGGATCCCAATCTGTGCGTCCCTCTCCCACACTCACCGCCCTATTCTATTTAAACCACCAACCTGCACTTTTTTCTTTTTTTTTTTACGCCATCGCCTCCCACATATTCACACTGGTGTCCATCAGACGGCTGCAGAGGCGGGGAATGCAGCAAAATGGAAAAAGGGAGCTTCTGTGTGTGTGTGTGTGTGTGTGTGTGTGCATGCGTGCCTGCGCGCGCTACTCCCAATCAACACATGCACACACGCGTGTGTGTGTGCTGATTGGGAGTAGCGGAAGCGCGCACACATACCGAATCGAATTGAGTGTGTGTCAGCCCTGTCGCATCTGCTCGATTGACCACGCTCGGAAGATGTCAGGGTAAGACTTCCACTCTATTGACCGGCTGATGCTGCTCGCAGTATAAAGTATTGATGGACAACCCCAAAAGACACACAATGTTCACATCTAACAAACACACATATGGCGCTTGAGTTTTTTTCTTTAATAGCAGTCAATGATTTTTTTTTTTCCTACCCCTTAAGCAGTTTTAGCTCTTTGAGCTTCCTTCAAATGTTTCCATGAAGGTAAGCTGATTAATGTCTGGGAAAAAAAAGAAAAATAGAGTAGATTCTTTCCTTGCCTCGCCTACATTCTTACCTCATCATTTAACCAGCTGAGCTCTTAGATTTAATTATCACTGCAATGGGGGTAATTGCAGGTGGTATTTCCTTAATAAGCAATAAGGAACAATCACAATTTGGATTGGCAACAAATTTCCTACCATTTTCTACTCTCATCTCCTACATTTGCCTGGATTTGGTCAACCAAATTCATCCATTCTTCCTCCGCTCTTTGTCCAGTCTTCCTTGTTACATACATAGAAAAATTGCATTGAGAAGTTTGTACTTCATTAGTGAAGTGGTTCTAATTTCAATTAATTTGACAATTTTGCATTATTGACAACATGAAAGCAAACGGCGATTAAATTGTAACTGCATTAGCATTGTGAATCATGTACGGTATGATGAAAATTTCAAATTTTGCATAATCCTGCGTAACCTCGCCAGCCAGATTGATAATTGTGATTCACTCGAGGGAGTTCTTCACATTATCAATCTGGTACTTCACTAGGCAGACCCGTTCGGGAAAGGCAGGACTCGCTGTACTATACTTCAAGCTGATTGGACGATGCGGAATCTTTGCACATTTGTTTTGACCAATCAAGGCAACGGATGAAAATCTCGTCTTGCGTCTCGCTTAGGGAGTGGTGGAGGAGAAGCACGAACATCTTTACCAGATAAAAATGCACGAAACGCCTCTCGCTGTTCAAACTCAACAAGGAAACGGCGAGTAATTCTGCGAGAACAGAATTAATTGCAGCATCCATTCGTCTGTTAGGCTTGTTTCCCCCCCCCGCCATCGGCGATTATTGGTTTCGTCCTGCCTATCAAACGCCTGATTGGTCCGACCTAAAGAAGGTCGACTGCAAACATATCAGCGTATTCTACGGAGTTCGTGAACTCACAAATACCGCGAGAATTCATCTTGCTGGCAAGGTTAAATCTTTGTATTGTTAGAAATAATATTCCATAAAGTTATTATTATTATTTTTTAAATATGGAACCAGCATTTTGGGGGGCCAAAAGTGATATTTTTTATAACAATCTCCCAACATGAATAGAACTCAAAATGCAATGACCTTATGAACTTGTGATGCTAAGTTTCCTCGCAATTGGTTCCAAAAATGTTATGTAACCCTTCTTAAAGAAAAAAAAAATACTATACAAGCATAACCTCATTTGCTTTCAAATTTAAGTTGAAAATTCAATACAAATATCCTACCTAATCTTGCTGACAAACAAACAGCAATGAAAACATAACTCTTGTAAGTGGAATTGATGAACTGAGTATCATAGAAGTTGGTTGGTAGTTGGTCAAACTTTTAAAAACCCAACAGCAATGAAAATAGAATGTATTAAGCGTGATGTAATGATGCTCAGTTTCCTGGAGGCAGGTTCAGAAATTTGTGCCAATCCTTCTTAGAAGCAGGCAATAAAAAGATAAGGAGCAGAAATAATTTCATTTCGGTAGAAACTGTTTACAAAATATTTCCAAAATAAAAATAACCAAAGCATGAAAACATGACCTCTTAATTGGAAATAAATCTGCTCAGTTCTTGGAATCTTTTTATGTAATCTTGCTCACAAGAAAACATCAATGGAAAAAAAAAACGTCATCGATGGAAGAGATAATGCTTTACTGTGTGCAAATCGGTTGGGAAAATGTTGCTAATAAACTTCTTTGACATCAGAAAGGACTTCCACAATCAAACTGTTGTCGTTGTTTTTGTTTTTATCAGCTTCTACCATCTGATAGCGTGGGGGGTGCCGCTGGTCATGTCATCCTTGCCGCTCTTCAAAGGTTACTACGGCCCAGCAGGAGCCTGGTGGTGAGTCCCAAACCGTCGTCGGCGCCGGCGCCGTTGTTTTGTCGGCAAGCAGCTTTGGCCTCCTTCCAGCTCCCGGCGGGCTCCTTTTTCCCTCATAAGACCCAGCGTTGTAAAAACGGGCAATTATCAGCTCATCTTTAAACATTTGGAAACGCCTGCTCCGTCGGCGAGCAGGAGAGGCATCATTGTTTGTTTGGAGAGTCGTTAAGGGGCTGAGGGAAAAGACGACGTGGGGCCCGAGGAGAGCCGGACGCGGAATGAAAATTGGGACGGAGCCTTAATCTCCAGGCTCGACGCTCTCTTTTTCCACTCTTGGCTTATTAATAGCTACAGCTGTGCGGCGCCCCCCCCCCCCCCCCATTCGCTGTCACAAGCCTCCCTTCCGCTCTCCCTCTCCTCTAACCCCGCTCTCTCCTTCTCTCTTCCTCCAGCTGGATCACAGACGATCACGTAGCCTGGAGATTTGGGATGTAAGTAGACCCTTTCAGCCCCGCCATCAAAGCCTGCTGTAGGGGTGGATGGTCTCTGCGGGGAAATGTGAAGGGTTGCGTATCGAGGGGAGCCTGCGGGTTATTTTTCCCTCCCCTCAGCATGAGGCTAAAAAGTGTGTGTTTTTTTTTTGTGGTTGCGCTTTTTGTTTTTCTTTTTCTTCCTGCTCCACTCCTACATTCCATTTTAGCACCGAAGTGGAAATTTACCATGTTTAGCATATTCAACTTTACCCTACACAAGCGAACAGTCAAATGGTTTGAATATTTAGGGACTTCTTTACAATGGAAACATTGAATAACGCGTACCATTCTCAAGTGAACCAGTTTATTCCTGTTATCTGTTCAGTAATAAGAGGGTGTTAAAATGTGGGGTGGTTTAGGATTTTGGGACCTTGAAGAGTGGAAATGCTTAATTGATCTGAATCGTATTCCTTGGTGGAAAATTCAAATGACACAATTTTCTTTCAATCAGCCTTTGGACAACTGCATATTTCGCTACACGAGCAACACATACCATACTACAAATGAAAAGCTGAATGGTTCAGATGGAAACACTCTAAAATTTGCATTGTACCAAGCTGAACTATACTGCTTCATGCAAGTGGGGCTGAACAAATAATTCAAATAATGCAGTTTTCTGTTGACCAGGCATTGGACATATTTCACGTCCCCTACATAAGCAACCATATTCAGGGTTTCCCCCCAGTGCTTTATAGGCCTGTTGATCGATAAATAATCATAATTCATAGTAATCGCCGGCAGCCGTGCGCACGCCCTTTCTTCATCAACAAACGGCGAATACGAAGCGCTGGATATCAAATTTCTTAGAGAGCTTAGCACACAATAATGTAAATTACAGTTCTGCATTTCCTTATTATTTTGCCACTTCCAGAAATTACTTTGTTCAGGCTTCTGATAGGGTGAAATGGTTTACATGGCTTTGGCATGAGTTTGGCAGCCTATACAGTGTAACTGCTAGAAGATGAGTAGTTCCACTTTAGTAATTTGGGAACTTATACGATGGAAACACTGAAAATTAAATACAAACACATTTGTTGGTATTAGTGGAAATCTGTTACCGGTACTTTGTTTTGTTAGACTACAGATAATTTTAGCACGAATCAGTGAAATGTTCTGTCCTTATCTTTTCACCTTTTCCAGATGTGACTTTCTTTGGACGTCTGCTCGAGTAAAATGGCTTTATGTGACATGCGTTTGTCGACTTATTCTAGTTGACTATATTTAGACCTATTATATAGAAAATCGATAAAAAAAAAACAAAGTGCGCATTCACAGTCGCTACCATTCTGACATGACATGTCAAGGAAGCTGAAACATTCTCATCGTAACACTCTAAGCCTAACTTCAAAATAAAGTTGACCAAATACATTGACGGCAATGCAAATAGCCTTAGTACACTTTTACTTTGAAGTTTGCCCACGTCGTGGCGAAATGGCTATCTTGACTTCTCTTTTAGACGTTTTTTTGAGTGGCATTGTAGTTGTGACCAACATCAACACAACACTATCTCGAACTCATGTTCAATCGCTAATTTAGGATGCCGTCATTGTGGCTAGCATCTAGCTGTTAGCATGACCATTGTGCTTGAGTGTCTGGCTGCCGGCTGGTGAGTAGGTTTGACAGCTAGTACCTTACTTACTTTAATTATGGGACTGCTGAAAGCAGCACATATTACTCTCCACCCTAGAAAATCCCGAGATTTTTCCGCAAAAATGCGGCCCGTACCGTAGATCGCACCGGGACAAATGAGGTATCAAACGATGCGGCTCGATCTGACTCGGTGCGGCATTACTTTTCTAGGAATTCCGAGTTACCATGGCGACGCAATTCCCCAAAAACTCCCAAAAAACTCCCATAGGAAATGAATGGAGAAAGGGGGAACAAATTACAGATCAAGCACCTTTTTCCAAGACACGCTGCGCACGCATACGTTATCCGACCGATACGAATTTTAGCTCATTTTGTAGGAATTTTTCCCATCTTTAGCTCAGTGTCGAAATCTTTTTTAAGGAATGTAAGCTCTCCCCTCTGTGCGGGTTCAAAGACAGTGAGCAAACAGCAGACAAATAGCCTTCTCCCATTATTGTGTATTGCAAGTGCCAGAGTGGAGCAATTAACTTTAGAGTGGCGGCAACAAATAAATGTACTTCCAAAAGTTTCACTTCAACTCGTCACCATGGCCACAATCTTTGCTCACTAGACATCAAATTCTCACATTTTGTAGTCACGAGTGTCTTCTTTCAGACAAACTAACTTTTATTTGGCTAAGGTGTCATTTAGTACCTTTATTTTCACTTTAAGCTCGGACAAGTCGGACGAACTCGCCTATCTCTTCCATGTTAAATTCAGGCGCCTTTACCCCTGCATTTCTGATAAATCATAAGTTTTCAACCTGCTCTCATTTGGTCATTTTTCATCCGATTAAAAAAATGAGAACATGCTCGTGTTCCTCAAACCCTTGCCGTTCTAACGAGCCATTTCTTGAATCTGCAGCTCGAACCGTTAAGTAGTGAGAGGCTTTTGTTCAAGGGGTGCGTCTCTCATACAATCTCAATGGAATGTGGGGCGCGTGACGGCTCCAAGTCAAAAATGTGTGTGCGCTCTTAAAGTGACAGTGAGATATTTTTAGTTTCTGTTGATTATGGTTAACTTCCACATTTCTTGACTGATTTTTGTCGTTTGAATTTTAAACTCTTCAGCTCATTTACATTTTTTTAAATACATTTTCAGGGACAGTGAGATACTTTTAGTTGATGTTGATTATGGTTAACTTCCACATTTCTTGAGCGATTCCAGTCGTTTAAATTTTAAACTGTTCAGCTCATTTACAAAGTCAAATGTGTGTGCGTGAAAGTGCATTTTTCTTAAAGGGACAGTGAGATATTTTTAGTTGATGTTGATTATAGTTAACTTCCACATTTCTTGAGTGATTCCAGTGGTTTAAATTTTAAACTGTTCAGCTCATTTACAAGTGTCAGCAGTCCCATTCAAAATTTCCGCGGGAATTTTTCTAGTTCTATTTCAATATTCTGGACCAAGGCTACTTTGTAATTTACTCTCCATGTTTAAAGGAAGGGAATGTGCCTCAAATTGCACATTGAGGTCTTTTCATTATTAAAAAAAAAAAATAGAACTTTATCTTCATTTATTTTATAAAACACTTTTGCCCATTAAAAAAGAAAAACTTTCAACTGAAAATGTCAAACTTAGCTGTTTAGATTATAGGAACACAACTTTAAGACATTAATACTTATTTTACACATGAACCATGTGAAAATAAGAATGTTTCTGCCTCATATTGCACTTAAAAGTTGTCTTCCTTAATCCTAAACTACTATATTAGACATTTCGGAAAAAAAAAATCATTTAATAGGAAAAGGCGATTTACAAAATAAATGAAGACACTAAATCCTGCACGGCTATATTAGACATTTTCAATTGCTTTTTTTTTTTATTTAACGGAAAAAGTGCTATTTATTAAAAAAAAAAAAAATGTTTATGCTGTTCCAAAAAACGATCCGATCCGTGACTCAAATCCGCGATCTGATCCGAATCGTGACTTTTGTGATCCGTTGCACCACTACTGTACTTGGTAAACTTTATTTTGAAGTTTAGCGTGTTACGTTGAGTATGTTTCAGCTTCCTTGACATGCTTGAATGGTGTCCATGGTGATTGCGCACTGTTGTTTTTTTCCCCCACCAACCAGTCCCACGATCGTGGGCGATCCGAACCGACCACGGATCAATGATGATCCATAGCACCACTAGTTTTACTGCATACTACAATGCCCTCACATGTGGGAAAGGAGAGACACAGTCAGTGATGCAAATCGGGGAGCCTTCGGGTTATGCTTCAATTGGCTAAAAAGTGTTCTTTCCCACCATCAGACAAGTCGCTGCTTGTGTATTTAACGTTCAGAACGGCTATGAAAGATTATTCCTGCTTGGCACTTTTCGCAGCCGGCCCTAAGTCTGCGAGCGCGCCGCCAATCAACCCCCGACACTTTAGCACACACGCACACACACACACACACACAAACGACAACGCTTCGCTATGAGGCAAGGTAATTGCGTTGCTGCTCGCGGCATCAGCAGGGAATCAATCTTTCTAAACAAATAAGCACACACAAGGCAGGCGCATACACACACACACACACACACACACACACACAACATGCTATCAGCTGTGCTAAACGAGCCTGTGTCTCTTTTATCAGCCCTCTTCTGCTCCCCGGCTCTTTCTAGTTTTCCTCGCTGTTGTGGCCCAGGGGGACGAGCCGCTCAGAGGATCAGGGAATCATCATTAGCTCTAATTACATCAAACCAGATGAGAGATTAGAGGCCAAGGCAGCGCCCGTCAAGGAGGAAGCGCACGCGTTAAAACACGCGCGCCGCTGTTGGCAGCCGGGCGAAAGGTTGCTGCATTAAAGGTGAAAATTAGAAAGATGGAAGGCGTGAGAGGGAGAGAGCGGGCATAACTCAGCGGGAGAGGGAGGGAAAAGGGAGGGAGGGAGGCTGGCGGCGCCGTAGCGGAAATGGAGATGAGCCTAAGAGAAATGGATGGCCCCTCGTCTCTGGCCACGCCGCGCCGTGTGTCTTCATCAGCGCTCATCCGAGCACGCCGACGCGACAGGCTACGCTCGGCAGGAGCGAGGCGCAGAGGACGGGGCCTCGTGAGGCGGAGGTGCTGAATTTCAAGGGGTTGACTCAGCGCGTCGGAGTTGTGCTGAGTCAGCGTTCCCGTGTCCCTGTCGGCGGCGTGTCGTTGACCCCGTGCGATACGAATGAATGGTAATGACCACAGGGGGGATTTTAGCTATGTTAGTTATTGGACCAATTGACACAAAGCATTCATGGGTCCTGGAATTTTAAGTATGATGACACCAATGATATATGGATGCTTCCTAGCATTCACAGAACCAGACCTTGAATTCTTCCATGCAATGTCATTGTGACTTAGTTGCGCATAGTTGTCAACTGAGCTCCGTTTCCCATATAAGTTTAGTATGGTAGGCTATTTGTGGAAGGTTGGTTGGGTGCAGCTTGACAAATTCTAGGTAAACTATTCTGGACAATTACATTTTCAAAATGTTCATTAATGTTGCCATTTTTTCCCCTCAAATTGGTTGATTAATATATATTTCTTCATTTTGTTCACTTCTCATCTATCTGATTAACTAATTTGCTCCCAAAAACGTATAAATATGTTTTATTTTAAATGTTTTAAGTGTCCCAAAGACGTATTTTTATACATTTTTTATGTGTGTGTTTTTTAATGCTAGAGCAGACTTTGATGCAGCCTCTCAACTGCAAAGAACGGGTGAAGAAACGGTAGTTATTACAAAAACGACCAGCAGGTGGCAGCACAGTATAAGAGATCAACCAGGGCCATGTTGAAAAAAAAAAACTCATTTACTCACAATTCTAGATTTGTGAATAATGATATAATATATAACTATATATTTTAATGCTAATTGCTGCAAAACGGAAAAAGATATATATATATATATATATATATGTATATAATTATTTTTATTAATTTTTTTTCTGATGAAAGAAGAGACTAATCTTTCTTTTGGTAGGTTCCATGTTTTTATAGCAATATAAATGCAAAATCAGTCATAATCCAGTAAAACAGTTCGGAGTGAAGGGGATTACTTCATTTAAAATGGCTGGGAGTGAGTGAGTTAACTGTTGGAGAGTTTCAGGAACACACCTTAGACAAGTTTGCCATCTTGTTGGGAAGTCCCTGGTTTATGCAAATGTTGTAACTCAGTCTGAACACTAGGGTCATCATGTAAAGTGTGTACGTAGATAAGAAATGTTGACACATGAGAAAGAAATGAGAGATGAAAAAGTAGTGTCAGTAGTGACTTGCTATACAAGTAGATGTATGGATGTTGGCTCTGTGCGTTGAGGTGTAAATAAAATGAATAAAAAAGAAATACTAGACAGCTTCTTAAAAATACCACACAGACCGAACCCGACTCTCCAAACAAGTGGCCCAGCCAAGCGACAGATGTCCCCACCCAAGCAAAGCTGTGGTGTATTTATATAATATTTTTAACATAAGATAAAACAACTTTTATTTGTTCCACAATGGGGAACATTTGTACAAGAAGTGCACTGCACATGTAGTCCAATCTATCAGCAATATTATTTGTTTCATTCAAAATAGAGTGCTGCGTTTTAATTTTGAGTTTTGAGGTCTGATGAATCAGATTTATTAGACCTGCATTATTTACGTTTGAAAGAAGAATCGATCCCTTTGAGTCGAATTGCTGGGAATCAATTCACATCTATAGTTATGATTTTGCGTTTCCATTGATACTTGCAGGATTTCACTTAACAATGATTCATAATCTAGGTAATTTTTATGTGTTGTTTTAAGGTGAAAGTAAGAGAATATATGTCGACCAATCACTGGGCAGCAGTGTGTTCTAGCCAGAGGTGGGGCATTTGACTAAATGTTGCTGATTCGTCATCGTCAGTCCGTCATTTTATTGTAACCATGCAGTTGTGGAGGGATATCACTAGTTTTCGGATCACGGTGACAATGATGAACAATTACCAGAAGTGATCAATTTTGAACGTCCTTCATTCGGCAATCGTCAACAGTCGCGACATCCTTTGGTCATTGTCAATCCGTCAATATTTCGAGCCGAACCGCCAATCCCTTATTCGGCGATTGTGCAGCAAAATGAGCGTCCGTCAACGTTTCCGTCATTTGAGGAGGGAATCCGTCAACATTCTGTCAATCGTCAAATATGTCATTAACATTTTGTGGAATTTATTGACGATAACATTTACGGACGAAAGCCTACTTCCGTTAATGCTAACTTTGACATTTTTTTTTAAAGTTTCTCGTCAATCGTCAACAAAATGGGTGACCGTCATTGACGGATTAAATATTGATACAATGCCCACCTTTGACAATTACTACAACAAAGACTATGTTCACACTGCAGGCAAATGCACCCAAATCAGATTTTTTCTTGGCTTATATGTGACCTGTATCTGATTTAAAAAAAATATATTTTAAAAGTACATTTGTACGTGTGAGTCTGGTGAGATGCAACCTTTGGCCTATACGTGTTCCTTTTTTTTTTTTGTCTCTCAGTTTGTCCCAGCCCTTGTGCAAGTGGTTGAATAGGTAGATTTTGATCTCTGGCGGAGCAGTGGGTCAAAGTTGAGCCGCCGCAGTCGAGCGCTAACCAGGAACGACGGGTCCCTGCTGCACTCTCATCTTCCGCTGAGCGCTTCCATTAAGGCTCCTTTCATCCGCGCCACGTCCTTCACTTCAGAGGGAGGATGGAGGGATTGGGGGGGAGGGGGGGGGGCGCAACGGTAGGCTGAGGCGGAGGGATTCAATCTACGCGCGTGCCTCTGAAGATCTTTCTCCAAGTTTCAAGCCCCCTCACTCGTTCTCTCTCTTTCTCTCTCTCCCTCAACCGCTTGCTCACCAGTCCTTCCCGCCAACTCTCCTCCGCTGTTATCCGTCTTTTTTTAGACATTCATCTCCCGTCAGCCCCTTTACGCCACGCTTGCTCTATTTTTAATCACCCTGCGCCGCTTTCTAATTTCTCTCTTTTCTGCTGGCGACCTACTATCCTCTTGTCCCCCCAATCCCCCCCACCATCTTCACCTTTATTCCTGTCCTCATCTTTGTCATGCCCTACCCACTCAGAATCTCCTTTTCTCCCTGCCTCTATTTGCCTCTCTGCTTCTTTTCCTTCCCGTCTCGCTCCGGGTAGAGCACAGCTGTAGAGCAGGGCTCTAATGGCAGATCATTATCATGCTAATTAGAGCACTTTGTAGCTGCCGCCCGTCATTCTCTCCCTCCTCGCCGCCAAGCCCCCCGCCTCCCCTCGCTCGCTATCGTTAAAAATGCCACCCCCTCCCATTCCGCTCGCCGCCATCCGCCCACCCCGTCCCTCCGTCATTAATGGGACGTGCGCTGCCGTAATTGGACGCTGTTTATTCCGGAGAGCGGGTTATTAAATCACATGAGGTGACGCTCGCATCGGTCCCCTAACACCCCCTTCCCTTGAAATGCTTTCATCATTGTCCCATGCCATTATTGAACCCGCGTGCGCGCACGCACACACACACGCGTGTTCAAAGAGACTCTTCTTTGTTTATTGATGTTTCCTACCAGACTTGAGGGAACGCATATAAAACAGCGTTGCTTCTCCGCGGCGCGTTTCCCGCTGTGAAAATAGTGCCGCCGACCATCCTGAATTGCCGCCGCCAATGAAAAGTTTTGTTTGAATTTCATTTTTCCATTTTAACGCTAAGGGAGTGATATTTACCTTTTGTACATGTTGCTTTAAATGACGGTTTTATTTTTATTCAGACAGTGAAATCTTTGAGTTGAAGCCCCCTAAAATTGACCAGTTTCCAATTCAAGTAAATTTACAGGAAAAATGCTGCCGATAATGTTGTACAAAATCGGACCTTTGTTAT
The DNA here is from genome assembly GCF_051991255.1 of Vanacampus margaritifer. NCBI lineage: Eukaryota > Metazoa > Chordata > Actinopteri > Syngnathiformes > Syngnathidae > Vanacampus > Vanacampus margaritifer. The sequence continues at coordinate 14,844,624 of NC_135442.1, forward strand.
GAATGACATTAGCGTTTCACACCAAAAGTCAGATCAGCGTGCATCAATGTTTGAACGTTTTTGGGGCCGCCATTGATGATGTCCCGCAATGTTAACATCACGGGATTTATTTTAATGTTTTTTTTGTCACTGATTCATTGACCTGCACATCTGTCTCACAATTGTGAGCTTGGGGGTTCAAATCCAGATTCCGCCTTTCTGGATTTTCGCCAGATACTCTATGTCCCAGTTGACGGGTGACCAGACTAGGACATAGTTCACCTTTCGCCTGAAGTTAGCAGGGATAGGCTCTGAGCTTACTGTGAACAGGATAAGTAGTCGGCTATGAAAAATGGATGAATGCATCCATCCTGATCCATCCATCAGGTTGGATGCATTAAGATGCGACAGGTGCGGTCTTGCCAAGTCGGCAACCTGCGACTAACTGACTAACAATGCATGTCCGTGCTTGGGCTGCCTACCAATGCCTGAAAGTCTCGTTTGATACATGTACGGCAATATCACAGTATGACAGACACTCGTGCATGAAGACTATTTGTGAATGTATTTTTCGGAAACATCCAAAAGATGACGATGAGCCAAAATGACTTGGTGGTCCCCCTGGCTCTAGTGTTATCATAGATGTCCTCACTTAAGTGAATTCAGAAATGTGTTTTGAAATAAATTGTATATGTCTGAAGGTTATCGCCGATAATGTGCAAAGACTGACAACCATGTTGTCAATTATGGAGATAGCGTTAAACATTTTTCACCATTTCTCGTTTCCAGATTTTTGGGTATGATTAAAAAAAAAAAAGGCCCTTTGTCACACACTTTGGAGTCAGGCATGAGTCTCCACTCCCAAACTGTATCCGTTACTTCTAATTGCAATTGTGTCAACAAGCTGTCTACACCACGAAACTGCATCTTTTTTTTGGATTGTCCGCTTATGCCTGTCCGCTTCCAAGTGCCTTGTTGTTGGCCATGAGTGCACGCACGTCACACAAGAAAAGGCAGAATAGGGTAGATGCCACGGACTTCCGACTTCACACATCAGCGTCGTTTCCGGCCACTGATGGCCGCGTTCCAACACTCGCACCCTTACCCTGCGCCCCCCAACCGTGTCTCAACTCAGTGAAATGCTTCGGACAACTGAGACAGACACATTACACACTCGCACCCGTCCACGAGAACGCGCAACAGAGGGGCACAAAGGTGGAAGCGCAAGAACTGGGAAACAGAAACAAAAGCTGATGTGTGAAAACCAGGAAGTCAGAAGTCCTGCCTCCCCACAATGGGGCATATACCCCATTGTGGGGAGGGGGGTTTCAATTATTATTTTTTTGTCTGACTTGACGGGCTGGCTTGGCTTATTTAGAGCTCCTCGTTGTCAGCTGTGAGTGCACGCACTGCAGAGAAAGGTGTAAAAGTGAGAAAGGGTGAATAATAAAATGTCCAATGTGAAAGTCAGCATGTCGACCAGGCTTTTGTGCTAGCGTGGCTGTTTTAGAGCGCCTTGTTGTCGTTGTGCAGAAAAGCCCCACGGCAAACTGGTAGGATATGTTCCAGGCAATTGAGGCTTTAAGCGGATATATTTTTGCGGCTCAAATATCCAGTTATGTGTAGGCAAAGTAATTAATCCATGTTGGAGTTGCGTTATTTGATTGACAGTTGAACGGGGCGTGGTTTCTACGCATGCAGCAGACACTCCCCGGCATTTGACAGCGGAGAGAATTGCTTGAGTTTCCACAATTTTGAAACCTCACTTTATATACGTGTGGACTTCTTTTTAAAAAAATAAAATAAAATAAATCTGTCAAATTTGACAGGGTTGTTAACAGACGATACATTTATTCTCACGTGAGAGGGAAATTAAAGAGTTAACACGGTATTTCTTGTTGTTTTTTCCTTTGTCGTGGTTAATATTTTCTACACTTGGGTGCCAATTAAGAATGTTCAAATTAGAAATAGCTGAGGTAACTTTAGCACTTATTACTGAAGTTGTTTTTTTTAACGTTGTTATATTGTAGTAAACTTCTTTTTGGAATGTGAAAACTTTACATTAAACCTTGGCCATGCAAACTGATTTATTTCCAATTGCAAAAATGATTTTGCAACTGGAAGTCGGTGAGCGTCCTTCAACAAATTGCTTTTTGAGGTTCCATTGTATTGAACTTGAACTTAAATAAATTTCTAAGATTTCATATTTATGGCGTAATTCTTTACGTACTAAAAAGGTTTGCGGCTCGAGCTTCGTTCAGCTGGTGCCGGATGTTCACACTGGCTTGGGCAAGCCTGTATTTTTTGGCACGGCACTTGTGCAGAACAGACGAGCAGCGTCCGCGAACCTGCCTATCAAAGCGAGACAAAGGCCCCGTTTTGTGATTACAGGGAGAGGTTGAAACACCTCCGAGCTTACATCACCTCCCGAGAGGTTGCATAACACAAAGCTGCCATTCCAACAAAGCCATCACCACCCCACCTCTCTCCCCTCCCTTCGCCTCGTTTCTCTCGCCTGCCTCATTTTTTCTTTCATCCGGTCAGAAATACCTGACTTTTTTTTTTTTGCTACGCAGCGCCTCCCCTTGATTGTCAGCGCTTCATCTCAAAAGAACGCTGTGTATTTCCGGTGACTTTGCCGCCTTTGTCTCTCCGCGCCTCACTAAAACGGCGCCACACGTCGTAGCTCCTGCGACCTTAATTAACCAGCCGGATGAGTACGACGCGAGCGGTCAGTTAGAAGAAGAGTTTTGCGGGTGCTTGAAATTCTTCAAAATGCTTCAATTGTAATAATCCGTTTTTAGGTTTGAGAAGTGCTTAGAAGTGTTTTCTGTCAAAAACTTTCATTTAGAACATATTGTAAGAAATAGCTGAGTGAATAGTTCACTAGTGAGATTTCAAAATGAAATCAAACAGGGATACGGATATAAAATGCATTATCATCTTTAAAGGTAACCTGCTCTAAACTTTAGAATGCACGTCCAACTGTTGGAACTTTCAGTACTTTTTTTCTTGCTCTAACAATGAACTAAATGGAAAAATTCACAGCAGATGTTTGATCAATGACCGTAGGTCGAGTAATCACTAATCATATTACATAGATTGTGCCGCACCTTACAGGAGGCCGCCATCTTTCTGCTACGGGTACCCCAAGGAGAAGAGCTTTGCGATAATGCATGTGCTTCGAACTTAGGTCATTGCATTCTATTAGTTCACTACTAGATGTCCCAAAAAAATTATACATTGTCCCTTAAATATAAATGTGTGGCTCTATGGCTCATTTGATGAAAAAAAAAAAGCAATAATCCAACAAATTCTGTGAGTTAAATGTAGTTTTATCTGTGTTAAGAATTGCAATGCGAGTCTTATCAAGTGCTCTCACGGGTTGCTCACCCCTTGTTTACTGTATGTGTTTAATAATTAAAACCCTTGCATTGGCCCTTCCTGAATCCTGGTTCATGTTTTTTTTTCCCTCTCTGCCGTCACATCGCAGATGGTACGTGCCTCTGTTCACTCTCATCCTGTTGATGATCTGCTGCTACGCCAGGATCATCTGCGTGGCCAATAACCGGGTGAGTGAGTGCGGTCATTAGGCCGCGTCCGTATGCTTTGTGACCTTTTGAAGATGCGTCAAATCAACGGTGAAAATGAGATGGAAGTATGTGTGAGTGAACAGAGGCAAACGCGAGTGCTCAGCCGGGTCGGCGTCCGGAAGTGCGCCTATAAATAACTGACATTTTGGATAATTTGCCTTTGTTGCCTCCTCCGCCAGGTTAGTCTGACCTGCCCGGAGGCTTTCAACACCCGACTATGTTCAAGCTTGCAGCCTTCGCAGAACTTGGCAATGAACCTTTCCCCATAGTCTTATTTTTAAATTCCACTTTTTTTTTCATGACCTTGATTTTTGCGCTTCTATGCAAGCTGGAATAGAAATGAGCTTTTTTTTTTTTGCATTTAATTTTAGTCTAAGAGGTCTATTTACTTCAAGCTACCTCCAAAACCTGGTTTGGACAGGAAAAGCAATTACAATTTGATTTTTTTTCCCCCATAGGAAATAATCAAAATACAAAATTTGTTCCAGGGCGTCATATAACCATTAATAGCTCTATGAGCTTTGTTTAATTCATATTTTAACATTCTTAACTGCCAGTGTAAAAGGTAGTTAACAACTACTAGAACCAGAGCTGTTAAATATTATGCATAATCCATATTTTGTTACAGAAATCACTGAATGATAACTTGTTACGTCTATAACAGATTGTTCTAGATATTTAAAGAGAAAAAAAACATTTGTCACATTGTTCAAACAGTTTGAAAACGCCGGCTTAGCACTGTCATCGACCAGCAATGGCGAATTGAAACAGGGTGTGGCGATATGAATATTTCCCACGTTAGCCCTTGAGTTTAGTTTTCTCTCCGCTTCATAAAATGTTTCAATTCGGCACTGAGTTGGGGACTCGGGAGGAGCCACCGCCCAGCCGCTCCTGGCTGAGAAGACAGGCTCACGAGCTTTCCCAGCTGTGGGTCCCTCATAACCAAGATTATTTTAGTTAACTAAAACTAACTAACTAAAAAACTCAAACTTAAATTCAAAAAACAATTCCATTAATTAAATTAAATTACGAAAATGCTTAAAAAAAATAAAATAAAATAACAAACTACATTTTATGTTTACAAAACTAACTAAAACTATAATTATAGCAAAAATGTCCTTCGTTTTACTCTTTGGTAATCAATTTAATGCATGGGACTTTGGGGATGATTTTAAATGTGATTTTAAGTTTATTTATTTTGATATTAACCGGAACAAGGACGTTTGAAAGTGTGTCACGCTAAAGTGACGTCATCAAGCAGCAGCCAATAAAAAAGCACCTTCAGATGACATTAATCCCATGGTGTTTTTTAAATATTGCGCACAAGTAATACACACTTTAAAAAACAAAACAAAAAAACTAATACTGAAACTAACTAACACTAAACTAAAACTAAGCATTTATGGAATAACTAAAACTAATAAAAACTAACAGAACCACCCTGAAAACGAATTAAAACTAACTAAATTTAAAAAACGCTTGAAAAAAATATTGTTTGTAGTGATACTGCCCCCTAGTGGCGTTTTATAGGTATTGCTAGATGCATTTTTAAGTGTATATCTTTTATCAAGTATTGTATTGCATCAGTCCGCAGATTGCGATGCTAGTACATGACGTGAGTAGGTGACGTTGACCATATTATTTACCAATGTTAGTTGATGACATTGGTTCACGATGCTGATTCATAAAGTTTGTTCACAGTGTTTGTTCGCAACGGTTCACGGCAGTGGCTCACAAATTGGTTCACAGAGTTGAAAACATTGGTTTTCATGTGTTCTGATGTTGCTTCACAACGTTGATTCACAACAATATTAAAGACATTATTTCAAGACATTAGTAGACGGCATTAGTTAATTGAGTCAAAATCTCACAAGTTTTGCTGAAATGTCATGTGGCAGGGGTTTGACCTTCAAGGTATATAATTGTACAGCTTGTGGCATTTGACTGAAGTTTCACACACACACACACACACACACACACACACACGTGTGAATACAGATACAACTACAGCTATAGATGATTAACAGCCTGAATTCACACTGAAAGTCTTTCAGATTGCTTTTCATTTTCCTTATTCCTTGATGCACAGTAGACAGTGAACAATCCAAATCTCCTTCATTCCAGCCTATTGTTCACTCACGCACTCCTCTAATGTAACGTTTTGCCAATTGTCTTTACTCGATAAATAGCATTGCTCTTTGGGCGAAGTGTTTGATTGGATCGATCTCCCCTCTGGCTCGCATCGAGGCTGTGTTCTTTTCCATTGAGGGCGCAGTCGAAAAGCCCGGAGGCGGCATTCCACAAGGTCCGCATAGCTGACATTCCTGCGATATGACAGCACTGTGCACAAAGCCCAGTGGCGCACTTGAGTTTAGAATCCAGAATCGGATTTCTTTTATGGAGAATTGAAAGTGGGGTTCAAGCTACAACAGAAAGCCGGCTTTAATGTTGCACATTCAGTGAGCACTCAGTGTGAGTGTGAATCAAATCTGTTTTTTGCCCATTCAGACATTTTTTAACCTGTATTGATTTCAATTCTCAGACGTCGCTAGTTGTGTAGTCAAGTTGTGTCTTACAAGTGTATACTGAGATGCAGAGCACACTGTACAATTAAGTCCCATGCTAACATTATCTATTTACATTGTGTATTTATATTGCGTACTAACGTTGCATGCTACTCACGCAGAGGTAGCAATTCCAAAACCCTACCCCAGGTGCTAGCTAGCAAGCTCCCCAGCTAGCTCCCCGGGTGCTTGGTTACCTGCTATGGAGCTAGCTAGCTAGCACAAGGGGCTAAAGCCAAACTGTGGCAGACTTTTTACTTTCTGGACCTGCCAGCATCAACATAATTAACTATTGTTTTACTAATCCAGAGCTAACACTGAGCTAACCCTGTAAGCTAACATCATGTGCTAATGTTGTTGACTAAGTGATCGCTATATGCAGATTTTGTTGGACGCTAGCGCCCTCTTTGTGAAAGAGAAATCCTCAATATAGCTATAAAAAAAGCCGCCACCATTTCACACTTTTCACCTGTCTTGCCCTCCCATCTCTCTACCCCGTCATTCTTCCCCCGCACGCTTTCCCGTCTCGCTCCACCTGTCTCGCCCTTCACTCTGCCGTTTTGCATCCTCTATCACATTTATGAAGAGCTGCGCCTTTATCTCCCCCTCCGCTGCAGGCTGTCTCACTTGAAAGAATCTCAAAAAGCTTTGAAAGCGGGGAAGGTAGGTGGCGCCTCGCTCGACGGAGAGGCAAGGAGCGAGCATTGGGAGGGTGGGATGGAGGAGAGGCGGCGACAGCACAGGCTGGACGCAGACGTTTTTTCGCATAGCGAGGCAGCGAGATTGCGGGAGATAATTACCGCGTAGCTCATTAGTCTTCCAAGCCTGTGTCGACGCCGTGGCTTTCAAGAAATAAACACTGAAGGGCTGTGTGCAGCTTGAGAACTAAATTGAATGTAATTTATGATTCCTCCGTCTGTGTGTTCCTCAGTCATGTCCAACTAAAAGCCTTTGAGATTTGTTTTTTGGGTGTTAATTTATCTCGTTTGACCTCCATTTTGCGCAACCAGCCATATAGTCACACAACCATTCGGCCAATCGTTCTTTTAGACGCCTTATCTTATTCAGGTGGATGGTGGGTATATCCCATCTCATGTAAGTTAAGCACACTCTCTGCTAATGATACGTGCTAACACTGAACCAATGGCGTGAACCAATCTCGTAAACTGATTTTAATGGACTACATCGTCCGCAAGGGAAGATTTTGCAGTCAATCATGGACCTGATGTACAATATACAGCCAGACCCTTAACACTCACCACCAAAAAGAAAAAACAAAAAAAAACACTCACCACAACATCTTACTGAAACACAAATAAAGCCTTGTAGCATCTTATTTATATTTTTTGAACACGTCTGCTCAGTTTGTGTCGCAGACATTTCTGACTAACACTCCGTGAAAGAGTTTGTCCTGTTACATTTGAAATTAAGTTTTTATCAGGCCGTTACGGTGGCTGAGCTTCTATCACTATTAAGAGTGGCCCGACTCCAGTGGCTCATCCCCTTCCTTCTTATTTTCCTTGGTATTTTTACAATTAAAATAAAGCCAGCATGCCAAAAAAAACTAATAAACTGGAAAATGTTTCTGTAGCATTGCGCTAATTAGCATGCCATGCATGTATTGCTGGTTATCTTGTTAATTTTACGTTTATTGGTTAATTATTCAACTAATATGGTGAGCTAACGTTGTGTGCTAACGTCGCGAACCAATGTTGTGGGCCAACCAGAGTTGCCAACTTGATGACTTTCTGGCTTAATCTGGCAACTTTCCAAAACCTCATGCCGACTTTTTTTTGGTCAAAAGCAACTAGCGACTAATCTAACATTTTTTTTCTGGTGGACAAAGCATTTAAGTCATTAAGTTATTTTGAGAAGTGAAGTGATGGCCTATTTTAAAGGCAAAATAAAAAAAATTAAAAAAAGATTCATTTGTAGTTCTAAACATATTTAGGGTGTTTTTTTTAACTCACTTTTTTGCCTCTCGCACGACGTTATTCCTCTCTCCTACAGCGGCCATTACAATTACATGCAAATTGCTGATTATGCAAATTAGGCGATGACGTCATTTAGCGATTTCTAGCAAATTTAAGATACTTTCCTTACTTGCAACACGTGGGCTAACATCAGGAGCTAACGTAGTGAACTAAGGTCGTGAACCAACTTTGTGAACTAACGTCTTGTACTAACATGTTTTGCGCAACGCCAATGTATACTGTATTAACTAGAGGTGTCAGGCGATTCAATTTTTTTAGCCTAATTAATGGCATGACTTCAATAGTTAACTCATGGTTAATCCTAAATTTTATATCTATTCTAAAGGTTTTTATACTCTTGTTAACAAAACTGAAAAAACATGTTCAATAGAAATATGGCTGCATTTTTGTCATTGATACAGTAATTTCATAATAATTCATATAATTGAGTTAAAATTAAAAAGATGTAAAACATGAATGTGATATTGATTTGTGTTGTGGTCATTTTTCTGCCACTAGATGGCATAATTGCATTTGTAAGACGGTGTCAGCTCGGTGCATTTTTTTTTCATATTAAGAGCTATCTAATCTTTAACATGAAGTAACTTGCACATTTTTTAAATTGTAAAATGCAACTTGACCCCAGTCTCCACAAATATATTAAATAATTTATTACTAAATTTATTACTGCTAAATTTTGACATGGACGTATCTGCTGCGTTGCGACTGGAATTGCCCCAGTACACGCTTTCCAAGTAAGGGGCAGTCAGTAATCACGTTAAAAAAATTGTGCCGTTACAGGAACTTTAAATTTACTCAAAATTAACTCACTCATTTTGACACCCCTAATATTAATGTTGTGTACTAACTAACACTGCAGTGAAGTCCTGTTTGAACATTTTTGTGCACTTCAATGGATTTCAGTCAAGCTAACTTTATTTATGCTTTTGATACCAAAACATTTTTAAAAATGTGACCCAAAGTTTACATAGTTAAAAATCAGCCATAAGCACACTATCTAATGTTGTTTACTAACGCTTTAATGCTGTGATCTTACTGCAGTGATCTTACTGCAGCAACTACTGGCCAGGTATACATATAGTATTGCAAAATATTCAAACCTTTTTTTATAGGTTCTTGTGAACAGGAATTCTACTATGTGAAACCTAAAAAAAAAAATATGTCTTGTAAAAGTAGCACCTTAGTTTGCAATTTTAAAGCTGCAAAAAAATGTAGGAGGAAATCAGCAAGGGAGCCATTATCAGTTCCGACAGGGTGGTCCTATAGCGCGCTTGAAGTGTTTACGGATGTGATTTGTCCGTGCCCGTTCCTTCCCTCCATCACATCTCGACACTTAATCTGCTGATGTGCTCGCCTCGCCGTGGCGTGGCTTAAGAGAAATTGCGGCAAAGGTCAGGCAGGCGCGTTGGAGACTTGGCGGCGGCGTTTGTTGATTCTGATGGATAGCGGCGCTCGGCGCGGAGGGGGCCGCCGCGCAAACACGCCGTGGTCACACTCGCATTTGCAATGACGGTCAGGGCGCCCGGAAACCATGGCAACATGAAGTTAATAAATAGCTGAACGAAGGAGCCATGCGCATCGTTGCTGCTTTCTTTTGTGCGCGTGTGCGGCTGTGTGTGTTTGTGCGCGTGTGTCACACTGCCCCCCCACCCTCAAAGATTTGCCTCTGATGTCTTGCGTTACATAAAACTTCTGGCTTCCTCCCCCACCGCCGCCTCCATCCTAGCATTACAAATCCCACTCATGTGTTTGGGCGTGCACGTGCGTGTGTTGACATTTCCCTGCATTCCCCCAAGAGAGGAGACAAAAGGAAAAGTATTCCCATATTCTCTCCGGAGGAAGCAGTCTGCCGTGTTTGCTCCAATTCCCCCCCCCTCCCTCCTCTCTCCCTTTAATACGTCTTCAAAGATTCCCTTTTTCCTAGTGTCACCTCGTGAGCAAGGATGCTGATCATTTCCCACTTCATGTCTGAATGCTAACAAGGTGGGAAGTGCTCCCGTCCGTCCTATTCGTCGATGGCTTCATGAGTAAAGGATTTTGCATTGATGCCAATTTCAGGCCCAGACAACATAAAGTCGACCTGAGAATTTTCTCTTTACCTTAACTCATTTGCTCCCAAAAACGTATAAATACATTCTATTTTAAATTTTTGAAGTGTCTCAAAGACCTATTTATATGTTTTTTTTATGTTAGGCTTTGATGCGGTCTCTCAACTGCAAAGATCGGTTGAAGAAACGGTAGTTATTACACAAACGGCCAGCAGGTGGCAGTAGAGTATAAGAGATCAACCAGGGCCATGTTGAAAAAAGACTATTTTACTCACATTTCTAAATAGATTTGTGAATAATGAGGAAACTTAGCTATATTCTAATGCTAATTGCTGCAAAACGGAAACAGATAGAAATTTTAGAATTTTTTTTCCTGATGAAAGAAGGGACTCTAATCTTTCTTTTGGTGGGTTCCATTTTTTTATAGCAATTGAACACAATATTCTGTGGGCCTTGCAAAAGCAGTCAAAAACAGCCGGGAGCGCAGGGTATTGCTTCAGTGAAAATGTCTGGGACTGAATGAGTTAATAGAAGCCCCTTTCACTCTGCTGTTTTTCACGTAGCAGTATCCTGTATAAACGGCGCAGACACATAATTGCAGGGCAGCCTCTTTGAAATGTCCAAAATCAAACCTCCATTTTGTGTCCTTCCTGCTCGGATGCAGTTTTCACACTGCCATCATTTTTCGGGCACCGGCAGGGAATTGGTTCGGTAAAGGTGACCTGCAAATGTTCTGCCTTAATATCAGAGCCATAATGGATGCCCCTTTCATAGGGCCTGTAAAAGCAATGATCTTCGGTTCTGTATAAACAGCACCCACATGGAATCTTGGGACTGCATTTGGAAGGTCCAAATCAAACCTCCATTTTGTGTGGAACTTTCCGCCTTTAGAAGTAGTGGCTAATGTGAGCCCTTTTCTGACTGCCTGTCGACCGTGTTTGGTGTCACTCCTTTGTGTAAACGGCACCAGGGGGAAAGTATTTTTGGAATGTCTGAATCAAACCGCTAATTTGTGTCCTTGATGTACAGATGCAGTCACACTTTCAGTAAAAGCCACCACTTTGTGCATGTATTTTTTTCAATGTTGCTGTTCTGTATTAATGGCGGGACAAAGTCAACCCTGCATTATTTTTTTTCTCCGCCTTGAGTCAGTGTCATGTTCTGTGTAATACAGAATGGGGGGGGGGGGGAGAGATTGGGCTCAGAAATTATCTGATTGTTTCGCGTCAACGATTTTCTGATGACTTCCTCACCACTAACACGGAATAGCAAAGTGTGTTTGGAATGTCCAATTGAAATCTGTGCTCAATTATGTGTCCTTCCTTCGTGGATGCAGGAAGGACACGCTTGCCAGTAAAAGCCACCACTTTCTGCCTTTTTCCAATGTCGCTGCTCTGCATTTAATGGCACAAACACAAAATGGAGGGACAAAGCCGCCAACCCTTCAATTTTTAGAATTTTCGGGGAGCCCCTTTACACACCGTTTGCCACTGTTGCATTTCTGTATCAATGGCATGCAGACGAAACTGGCGGGCTAAGTGTTTTGGAATGTCCAAAAAGAGCTATAATGGATGTCCCCTGAACACTACTTTTAAAAGCAACCATTTTGTTGCTGTTCAGTATAAATGGCACCACCATGGAATTGGGGTGTGAGATGTTTTTAGAATGGCCAGATGAAATATGTCCTCCATTTTGTGGGGAATTTTTACACCTTGTGAGCTAGTGTCAGAGCCCTAACGTGAAGTTGATCTGTGATTTTTATTTATTTATTTTTATTTTATTTTTATTATTATTATTTTTATTTTTATTATTTATTTTTTATTATTTTATTTTATTTATTTTTTATTATTTTTATTTGTATTCTATTTGGGGGGGAGTCACCATCTAAATCAGGGCTGTCCCAACCGTTTTCTTCCGTGGGCCACATATAGAAAGGGCCACGTTTAATTTTTTTTAACTTATTTATTAACCACGGTAAAATCAATGAAGAAATCATACATTGTTTATGTAATGTAGTTATTTTTTTAAAACTGCTAACGGTCATATAGCAAATAGTTCAGGCTTATTTTTGTGTGCCACTATAATAGAGCCAACTCAACATTCTGAACCACAACAAGAACATTTAATCAAAAGCCATTAATGGGATGTTTTCACAAATCGGACCTTGACACTAAGCAGCAAGTGGATGAAACCATTTTTGTTTTTGAAACGGAATTATTTTCATCTCCACAGTGTTACAAACAGTAATTCAGTTACTATTTGGGCAGTAATTTGTGTGTCTTTGCATAGCTAGAAAAGTTATATATATAACATAGCATTGTGGCCATGTTAAAACTTATTTTTAGTATATGCCGTGGACCGGCAAAAAATGTATGGCAGGCCGCAAATGGCCCCCGGGCTGTAGTTTGGACACCACGGGGTCTAAATGAAACCTGTCCTCCATTTTGTGTCCTCTCTAGATGCAGTCATGGCTGGGAACGTTCAACCTGGAGCGAGAGAGACGAAAGGTAATGAATGACCCGTCTGACCGCCACTTCCCCCCAACACGCACACGCACACACACACACACACTGACATTGCGCACACACCACACACACACACACAGTGAACGTGAGGATCAGAGCGTGTGCAGGATTAGTTCCTGCAGTCACGCTGAGCTGGTTTCAAAAAACAGCAGGGAGTGATTTGAACTCTTGACTCGCCTACTGCGCGAGTGCTTTTGCATGTATATGAATGCGGATGTGCACATAAACGCGCGTTTAAATCGGAGCTTGTCGGGGCCTGGTTTTGACCTCGCTGGAATCGCGAGGGGGTGCGGGGGGGAGCATGGCATACAACATGTAAAGGATTCATTCAGTACAACATTTTACTCTGCCTGTAAAAGCCAGCATTTGCCTGTCAATTTTCCGTGCCGCTATTATGTATAATCGGCACCGACACGGAATGAGGGGACAAAGTCAACTCTGCAATTTTTCAGCTGCTGAGGTAGTGTAAGAGTGGCAACGGATGTGAAAGACGACATGTTCCCTAATTTCTGTTTTGCTTTTCTGCATAAAATGCACCAACATGGAAAAAGTTGGACAAAATTGACCCCAATTTTTTTTTTCCCAGCTAAAATATCAAAGTCGTACCAAAAAGCAGGATTTTTTTCTCATTGTTTTTTTTGTTGTTGCCACATTTGCATGTCAACACGAATGGGTGGGGGGGGGGGGGGAATGAACTCAAACGGGCAGTTTTCCACGTCAGCGATTGTAACACAAACTCCTTTTTCACATTTTTCCACGTGTTTTTTTCATATGAGCCGAACCGAAGGAGGGAGGACGACATCGGCGTGGCCATTTTCCAGCTTCGCGGGTGGTTGTCTGCGGCATCTCTTTAACAATACAGAAGTAGAGACGGGGCTGGGAAGCATGACGAGTGACATGTAAAGGATTTATTCTGGACAACCTTTTATGGTGCCTCTAAAAGCCAGCCAGCATTTGTCAATTTCCCATGTTTCTCTATTATATATAAACGCCACTGACACGGACGGAATAGCGGAAAAAGTCACACCAGCATTTTCAGCTCCTGAGTTGGAACCAAACCATATTTCACACTGCCTGACCAAGTCGGCATTTTCTTTATTTGTGTTTGGCTGATCTGCGTAAACTGCAACAACACGTAATGGGGGAACAAAATCTACCCAAATTTTTTATTTTTTTGCTGTCCAGCCAGCCTTTTTCCGTCTTTTGTCTGTATAGCCATTCTGTTTAAACGACACCCACATGGAATGGAGGGGACGAAGTCATATCAAAATGTATAAAAGAGCTAATTTTTTCCCCACTTTTTCTCATTATCAGCAGTGTTGTGACAAATACTTTATCATACTTTATATGTCACCCCTGATGCTGATGCAATGCATGATTGCAAGATTTTGTGTTTTAGTAAGTAAGTACTCACAGTTGCGACAACATCCCTCTTCTCTTTGCATCTAAAGTGCAAATCTTATATTACAGCTCTTAATCGATCATTTTGCAGGAGGCTATTGTGAAACATGATTGCGAAACAAGGCGATCATTATGTAAAATAATAACTGGTTTTATGAAATAAAATAGCACGCATCACTTTAGCTTTTTAACGCCATTAAAATGAGTTCCATAAGCCTTGGCCGTAAGTATCATTGTGATGATGTTATTGGGTATGTCAAAAGAATTGCAGGATTTTGTACTGACCCATGTGACACATATCGATGTTATATCCACCAAGTCTGGCATGGGAAGAAGAGAACTATCAATTTGGGTACTGGTCTGTTTTATACACTTTTAGCCCTTGCTTCCAGACACATCATCATTTCAGACAACCCAAAATTTCTGGGATGAAAATACCTTTTGCACAAAAAATATTAAGCTTTTTTTTTTCTTTTTTTTTTTAGATGCTGCAACTTAATTTGTTACGACCCTCGGGAAACGGACGCTATTTTTGCCATTCAAATGAATGAAAATAAACGTATCCATTCAGCCTAGAGTTAGTCTTTCACAAGTTACATTCCAAAAATATGTTTCACTACACTTCGATGCTTGTCCGTGCACCAGCGGTGACCGATTAGCGGAACTGCATTTCTGCCGTCGTAGGGATAGAACTCCCTCCCCCCTGCATTACAAAGCAGAGCGTTTCCAGCGCTTCAGAAGAAACAACTCGGTCAAAACAATATGTAGCGGCACGCATCCAGCCCCGCCAGCGGGAGCTCACCGGATGCAGACAGAAACGTGACACCTTCCAGGGGCTGCCTAACAACACAATCACTTGCACTTTTCGCTTTCTTGGGAATACGGACTGAAGGCTAATTTAGAGTAAAAAAACTAAAAGATTGTCTTGGCGACCATAAAATTGAGATAGCAACGCTGTGTGATGGCAGGTCTCATTTTAAACAACTGTATAGACTCAGCTACCTTAATGCTAACTTACAATGGGAAACTGTATTTGCTAATAATTAGCATGCGGTAGTGTTGTTACCCTATGTGAGCACAAATGGTGCAGCAACACACATAGACAGCCAATATAACAATACTCACAGGAAGATATTCTTTATCCTCTACGAAGAATGACTATTACTGAGGCTCCAGTACACTATATCCGTATGAATGAGTGAGTGAATGAATGAATTGAGGGAGAAAGTGTGACAAAATGTTTTAATTCTTGTGTATTTAATGTCATTACTGTATGTTTTATTACAATAAAATATAGAGTGCTTTTTTTTAATCATTAAAAAAAAACACATTTTCGGGGCGATGCTGGAACAAATTAATGGTGTTTCCATTTATTTCAATTCAAAAGAGAACGAATGTGGTCAAGCAACAATTAAACTCATCGCCAGAACTGATGCCAAGCGTGTTCACGAACTGAAGCAATATTTGTCTTTTGTTCCTCAACCAATGTTCTTGAACAAGGGAGTTTGTGAACCAATGTTCCACTGTATTTCCATTCCTTCCTTCTGGAAAAAATACTTGTTTGGAAAACCGAACAAATGATCCTGCAATGGATTGTGTTAGGTCGTACAGCCTCCACTGTTTGCTAATTATCATGGCGTCTCCTCTAGCCTCTTAACGTAATCAGGCAGGCCCCATTATTAAAATGTGAACTCCAGCGCGGCCTCGCATGGTTAGCGCAACACAAAAGCGTTGCGCACTCGCTGGCTGGCTCAGCCTCCTCCCTCATTTCTCTTGAATGCACCCTCTCGGCCTCCATGCTTGTGGGGTTAAGGTGTGGAGGGCAGGTTAGGGTTAAGGTTATGTAAATGCTGCCCCTAAGTGGCAGTTGTAATTACTGCATGCTGAACTGGTCTAACCCTGCTGTGTGTGGGTTTGGGGGGGGTTAGGGGGGGGGGGGCGAATTGTGCATGTGTGTCAACAACAACACACTCCTGGGCAGAGTGCAAATAAGTCGGTGCTGGTTTTTGTCTCTTAAGCCGCCGCCCCCCTCCTCTTCTTCAAACACACACACAACCTACCCCACCCCAATCCACCCCTCCCCCCCTCCGCCTCCCCCGCTCTCCCTCCGCCTCTGTCACTCTTGTACGCGCAACCCGGCATGAATAAACCAGCGTGCCAGGTTCATGCGCATGAATATTGATGAGAATTTATGCACGCGCTGCGACGCTTTAAAACAACAACAACAGCCTCGCCGGTTGCGCTTGCCAAGACGGCAGGCCTCTCGTGTGTGTGTGTGTGTGGTTGCGCGCGCGTGTGTGTGTACCAGCAAGTGTAAACGACAGAAAGCGATTCCGGCTGGGCGCACCTCTCTGTCTCTGGCGATTTCCGTTCACGTCAACACGTCTTCCTCCGTCTTTCTGTTTTTCTGAGTCAGCCTGGCTGTCGTCCCCCTCCCGCTCTTTCTGTGTGTGTGTGTGTATATCGGAAGAGCGATGACGTACATAACAAGTGTCGGCAGTTATCTGGGCCGTCAGTCACGCGGCCGCGACACATCTGTGTGTGTCTTGACTGATTTGTTGGAGGTCACGCTTGAACGCACGGGAACTCACACACACCCCCACACACACACACACGCATGCAGCAGAACAGGTCAGCGGCGGGGTATCCAGAATTGAGTATTTAAGTCACACGCACCAGCGTAGTCCCGTCGGGTTGCAGAAAAGCTGGCTGAGCAAACAGACGTCCTCGCTGGTGTTTGTTGTGCTCGTTATCGTCCCCGAGAGTTTGCTCCGTGATCCGCGCCGACTTTGCCTGGAGCGCCAACGCAAATGTAACCATGTCAGTGCGCCTGTACGCGGTGCTCTTCAGACCGTCAAATGCGTTCTTTTAAAGAAAGACAAACCATCAAGACTGGTATTTTGAAAAATGCATGTTTTTCTGGGCCGTGTGGCCTTTTGTCCGCAAACTGCATTTCAGCTCACTGGAATTTCACCCCACCTAGTATGATTATTTTTTCTTAAAATGTTTCACGTACCGCTGACAAATTCCAACTTTATTATTGGCTTTATTTTTTTATTCATTACTTTGCAATGTCAAGACCAATTATCAGCCAATTATCAAGCCAATTATATAGACCAATTTAGATTCAGGGAACTATTTATTTCAGTTACCTTAGAGATGTTCCTGACCCTGCAAACTCTCTGCACCTTTTGGTTTGGTTTGAAATTTAAAAAAAAGGAAGTATAGAAAACAATCTAAAGCAATTGACATGTTTTCATTTAATTTGTTAAGACATGCCAATGACCCCGGGAGCAACTTTTTGTTAGCATTCTTTAACAAAGATGCCTAAAATAATATATATATAATAAATAATAAAAAAAAATAAAATAAATAAAAAAAGAGTGAAAAAAAAACCTGCTCCAAAAACTCATTCACTGCCAGACATTTTAGTAAATTTTAAAGTGTACTTCTTCTTTTTTTGTCCTCTCTGAGAGAGCTCAGTATTGTTCATTTGTTAATCTTACCGATTCGACATGTAATCATCATTGCTCTCTCTTTTTTCTTCTTCTTTTTTTTGTATGTGCAAGTGCGGGTGTGCATGCGTGTGAGTGTGTACTCATTAATTCACCTCAAACCTATTAAAAATCCCATACCATTCACCTGAACCGAATACTTCAGAATCCCGCTAGAGTCATGAGGTTGTCAGGAGACCCGAGGAAGGATCAAAGAAAAGAAAGGAAAGTGAAATCCAGCACCGACCAGACATCACCTACTACCTACCAACCAGAATCTTTCACCAACCCCAGAAACATCTAAATTCCAACAAATTAGGGAGACCTCAAGAGACCAAAGGAAAGACTGAGGAAAGGAAGGAAGGAAGGATGGATGAAGCAGAGTGAGATCCACAGACATCATCCTCCGAAATTTCCAATACCCACATGATATATGCGGACAACAATGTGAAATTGCATATTATTGTCTGTTTCTTAGCAGATATTAAACTTGGTAGTCGCTTTTTTTGAAAAATAATCGCTATAGGGGTTGGAAAATTTGTTATTTTAGTGACCAATCGCTAAGTTCGTAAAGATGACTTTGTTTTGTAATCTAGCTCCTTTCATCCTTTTGTTTTTTCGCAGCCCTGTTGTTCGTGTCAACTGTGTAAAAGCGGGGAAAAAATCATCCTGACGAAAACTGGCATTATTCTATAGAATTAATTAATTTCCCATCGCAAAGAGCTCAATGCTAATATCAATATTTCCACGTTGCCATACTTGTGAAGAGCTCCTCCTTGGTCAGGCGCGTTCACGTCCAGACTGAACAGGTCGGTTTAAAAATCAGACCCGCTTTGTCTCTGCGGGCCGCTTGCACAGGAGGAGTGCTTTTGACAACACACATCTTTTATGGGCATCAGCCCTGCAGCTAGTATATAATCAGCATTAGTGCTCGCTCAGCTGTGTCGTTTTATTGTTTCCGCGCTTGCGCTTGGCCAATTTCCATTTTCTCGCCGTTGTTGTTGTTTTCCCGCCAGAGTCCCTTTTGTCCCCGTTGTCGGACATGTTTGGCATTGAAACTCGACCTTGGAGAGCGCAGCTGCGAAAACAGTCTGAGAGTAGAAAATTAGAGCGTCTGCAAAAGTTTCGGACAGATTGTAAGGAGGTGGAATATATTTTTGAACAAAATTAGAACACAGGCAGATTATTAGAATTACAAATAAGGACAAAAAAGAGCAAAAAAAAAAGTCTTTACTGTATGTGTCCAGATGTATGGGAAGCAATTTACTATTAACCTTTAACCACGTTTTCACGAAAATCTGATTTCTTATCTTATACCATTTTTTTATCATCTACGCTTACAGAAAAAGCAATTGGCAATGGCAATTTTGCTTTTTTTCCCCCCATTCTCAACATTAACTTGCCTCTCATGGCTGTGTATGTGTGTCTAATAATATCCTAAATTTGAATCAAATGTGCACAATATTAATAGTACAACTACTAATGAATTAATAATCAATTACATATACAATTTAGCTGAACAGATGCTAATGTAAATAGCATAGAAACGTGAGGCTTCTTAAATCTCTGTCATGTATCCATCAAGCTTCTTTAAATGTTAAGTTTTATTATTTTTGTTTTATCATGCAATTGCAAACGAGTATAATGCACTTTGGTGCAAAACATTCCTTACCCACATTGAACATATTGTTCTAACTGTTACTGTTTAACTTCATTGTTGATGTTCTAAAACATAGACAAACCTTTATTGTTGCAAGTATTGCTATAAAAACATGGCACCTACCAAAAGAAAGATTGGAGCGTCTTCTTTAATCTGAAAAAAAGTGCATTTGCATCTGTTTTGCAGCAATTATCATTAGAATACAGCTATGTGTCATCTTTATTCGAAAATCTGTTGAAAACACTGGCAAAAAGAGCTTGTTTCAACATGGCCCTGGCTGATCTCTTATACTCTGCTGCCACCTGCTGGCCGTTTGTTTAATAACTACCATTTCTTCAACCGTTCTTTGCAGTTGAGAGGCTGCATCAAAGCCTTCTGTCTGCTCTAGCATTAAAAAAAAACATTTAAAAAAAATGTATAAATACGTCTTTGGGAAACTTAAAACATTTAAAATAGAACGTATTTATACATTTTTGAGTATAAATGATTTTTACATTTTCAAAATGTCCTAGCCTGATGTGGCGTCCCTGACACGGAAGGCTAGCGAAGCAGATGGGCCGGCCCTGTTTCCCGTCTGGAGTCTAGCATGTGTCATTAATGTTGGGACCGCTGCGCCCGCCTCGCATAATTGCTCTTTCGTTCCCGTCCGCTTCTTCAGATGTGCGGGGGTCCACGCTACGGAGGGACTTTGATTAAAAACACGAGGCTCTTTAGCCGCACTCCCTCTTACCCCTCCTCCCCCTCCTGCATTTCGCTGTTGCACATCCTGTCTGTAAGCGCACCGGAATTCCTCAAATGCTTGTAACTACATTTCACCTAAAATTTTATATCACCCTTCTGGCTGCGCTGTGTCTTTTTAAGAGCCGTTTCTGGAACACTACCCCACATCCCCCTCCCCGTCCTGTGGAGGCTCACTGGTGCTGACATTCCCGCAATGTCCTCTATCACGTCGGATCCGTCAGCCTCGTGGTTTGCCCTTTCAGTCGGACGATGAGACATTCCTGCCGGAGCAAGTGCGCGCCAGCGTGCACGCATGCCTCGCTATGATGTCAAATCTCAACTCTTAATAGGCCTAAGCTTCGCATTGGCCCCCAGTGGGGGGGTCTGTCGAAAGCACGCATACGTTTCTCCGTGGAAACTTGGCTTTAAATACTTGCCGCCTAGCAGAGATAAAACGCCACTGTGGGGATCTTGTGATTTTCATTTGGATTGTTTGGAAGGCCTGCGTCGGCGCTCGTACGCCCCCCAGGGTCTTTCTGGTGACTAATTAATTTCCAGCATGCAGGGGTAGAGGCCAGAGCTCGTGGGCCTGCCTCCTGCCACTGGCTGCGTGTTTGCGTGGAGAAGGAAGACGAAGAAGGAAGGGAGGGAGGGAAGTCAGGCTTTGCTCCAGCTTGACTGCTGCGCCTCAGCCTGCGGGGAAGAGGAGGAGGGAAGGGAGGCAGCGCGGGTGGGGGGCGGGGGGAGGTTTTGACGAGCAGAGCGCAGAAAATCGATCCGGGGGCCTCGCTTCTCAGCCTCTTTCCGGACGCACGAGTCCTCGTCTCCCGGGAATTAGATAACAGCTTGTAAAAGCCCTCCACCGCCAGGCGCTCGCCGCCTCGATTCTGCCGCCGTCGCACCTCCCCCACCCCTGCCTGCCTTTCCCAGCCCGCCTGCCCGCTTGTCCACCAGATATTGAATTCATCCCTTTCCAATTGGCTTTAATTGGACGCGCCGCTTCTGCCCATAACTGTGTGGATATTGCATATTATCAGCACGTTAATATTTTATTAGATTTTAATTGGCCTTTGTTGTTTGCCTCAGCGCACCACTGCGCCTGTGAATGCGCCGTCGCCGCTGACGCCTGTGTGCCTTTGTGTGTTTGTGTTTGGAAAATACCAAACAATGGCTTTCCTTCTATGCCTCTGTTGGTCAGTATCCTCTTTCACAGAGGTTCTGCAAAACTGCCATATCAGGGACGTAATAGAAGCCCAGAGAACATTTCTCATCTTGTGCCTTTCACACAGCGCCCACCAAAGCGGGACATTACTTCTGTGTGTGCGTTCACTCATCAATGTGGCATCTCATAATCCAGGGGTAGGCAAGTTTGCTCCTAGAGATGCATGTTTTTGATGTCTCCCTCCTCAAACACAGCTGAGAGGCCTCTACAGAACGTAATTATGAGCTGATGATTTGAAACACCTGGGTTGGAGGCAGGAGACACCGAAAACATGCAGGACTGCGGCTCTCTAGGACCGAACTTGCCTATCCCTTCCATAATCAGATAATTAGATGGCGTCCACATCAGCGTTGGAAATACTTCATACTGCTACAGACAGAAAGCTGGGAAATGGGTGGGTTGACTTGAGTCCCCCATTCTTTGTCAGTACCTTACACACAGAACAGAAATTTGCTACACAAACGGCCAGTAGAATTAAACCTTGGATGTTGAACTTCATACCCCAATGCCAGTTTTCCGCTAGTCCCTTATAAGTGCTGACCCCGCCTCTTTTATACATCCGGCACCTTTGCAGGTTGATTTCAACTCCCCATTCCGTGTTGGTACCTTTCATACAGAATAGGAATGTAAAGTGAGCGTCTCCACTTCCCAGTCGCGGCTTTCCACTGTTCCCTTTCCGTCTCATTTTTTAAACAACAATTGAAGCAGGCAAATTTGTGGGTCAACTTCAGGGCCATTCAATGTCAGTACCCTTCACCCAAACTAGCAGTCTTTGGAAAAAGCTGAAAAATAGTGTCTCATCCATAAGCATAATGGTGTGCACATGTTGAATGAGAATGAGTGCAGTTTGACGATCGACTTTGTGGTCTATGGACCGGCAGTTGCATGTCTTGGACACAGAGGTGAAGCGAGGGCTGGAGGTGTCCATTGGTCACTACTTGGTGGTGTGTTAGCTTTAATATTGTGGACGGATGCGGGTCAGACCTGGAAAGCCTGAAACTAGTGTGAGGATTTACTGGGAACGTCTGTCAGAGTTCCTCGCAAGCAAAACTATGACCAGATCCTGGGGTTGGTCCATGCCTAAATTGTTGAAGTGGCCTACTGAAGCTGGTGCCTCTCGTGGTCATAATGAACAAACCCGTTGGCTGGCACGACAGTAACATCCGTCAAGCTGAAGTCGTCCTTACCGGGCCTTTTTGACTCAAAGGCCTAACAGCATGTCGCTTTGGCAGTTCCTAAGGAAAAAACTGGGATTTTGGTGAGGCCACGGAGAACAACTTTCAAATGGCTTCAAGGAAATTCTGGTTCGCCATTTGGCGGCTCCGGCCCGGGAAGAGGCACCCCATCATCATGTAACAACATGGCTTGCTGACCCCAACACAGGATGTTGTGAGTTGGTGGGTAGAATACTAGAAAGACCCCAATTGCACTGACACGTCTTTCAATGGGCATTCTGAGGTCGGCTGTCCTAAGCTCTGGATGTTATGGGGCTGTCTTGGTTGATATAACTTTGCAGCACCGCATAGACATAAGGGACAGTGCCTCTGGTATGATGGATTGGGGTGGTGTGCTCTAATTTAAGGGGTTCACACACATGACACTTTGGGGAATGAGATCCTGCCCCAAATGGAAGTATCTTCATGAGGGAGGGAAGAAATGAGTGGGAGATTGACATGATTGGTGCATTTTTTCCAGTGATGCAGACTCTGCATTGGTTTGCTGTGGTGAAGAAGGAGTTGAACAGAAAGGAAAAGGTCTTGATTTAGCCGTCGATCTACTCTACCATCCTCACCTGTGGGTACTGAGAGAAAGAACAAGATCACAGTCACAAGCATCCAAAATGCATTTCCTCCGCAGGGTGTCCATAGCGCAGTTATCCAATTGGGGCTCACAGTAGAGCCGTTGTTCCTCTGCATCGAGAGGAACCCAATGAGGTGGGTCGAGCATCTGGATAAAATGCCTGTCTGACACCTCCCTGGTGAGTTGTTCCGGGCACATCCAACCATGAGGAGGGCCCCAAAGACGGCCCAGGACACACTGGAGAGAGTCCTTGCTGGCCTGGGAACACCACGTGAAGAGCTGGACGAAGGCACCCATGGCTGGCGACGTTTAAGTTTTCTCCTCAGGCCGCTGCTTCTGCGACCCAAACCCAGATAATTGGATGGATGGATTTCAGTCCCCTATTTCTTGTCAATATCTTTTACACAGAACTGCAACACTGGAAAGAGTTGTAAAAGTGAAGCCACAGGTATTTAACTTTGCACCCCACGCCAGGATTTCCATTATTGCCTTTCACATAGCTGTGGTCCCACCTTTGACCTCTGAAGCCGGCAAATTTGCGGGTTAACTTTAGGTCACCATTCCACATTGGTACCTTTCACACAGAACAGTGTCATACAAAAATCTGTTCAACAACTAGGGGCGAGAGATGAGCGCCTTCACACGCCAGTGATAATACCTCAGTAGCAGGTAATTTTACGAGTCGACTTCAACTCCCCATTCCGTGTTTGTGCCTTTCACACAGAAAAATATAATCTGAATCTCAGTCCATAGTTTTCACTAGTGCCTTTCACACAGCCATTGTCCCACCCGAGTCATCATCGCTCTCTTTTTTGTGTGTGCGTGTGTGTGTGAGTGCGAGTTTGTGCTCTTAAATTCACTTGAAACCTGAAACCCTTCACCTTAACCGGATACTTCAGACCCCCAATAGAATTGTGAAGATGTCAGGAGACCAGAGGAAGGGTCAAAGGAAGGAAATATGCCGCAAAGTGAAATCAAACACCAACCAGGCATCACCCTCCATATGGGCCATAGAGTTACAAATCCAGAATCTTTCACCAACCCCAGATATATCTGAATTCCAACAAGATTAGGGAGACATCAAGAGACCAGGACCCGGTTGTTCAAAACTCGGTAATATCTTTAACCACTGGTTAAGTAGATTTAACCGACGGTTAACTTTAACGGCACTGCTATCTTGTTGTTCAAAACTCTGTTAATTTTAACCTTTTTGCACCGAGTGCCAGGGGTCGTTTGGATAGTATCCATTTCTTTGACCGACCCGGAAGTAAACAAAACAAGAAATTGTGAGATATATCAATGCTAACCAGTGAAGTAAACGGCATGGTTAACTTTGACGGACAGCGTGACTAACCGTGTTTTTGAGCAGCGCATAATTAACGGCCAGTTAGTTAATGGCGGGTTAAGAATTTAACCGCCGGTTAGGAGTTAAACAGTGGTTAAAATAACCGAGAATTGAACAACTGGGCCTAGAAGGACAAAAGGAAGGACGTAAGGATAGATGAAGCAGAGTGAGATCCACAAACACCATCCTCCACTGATTCAGCGACCAGTGGGAGAAATAAATTATTTTGGAGTTTCAGTCGATGCTGGTGTGGTGGATCTTAGCATGCATTAGAACCTCCACCAAAAGACGGGAGCCGTCGACCTCGGCCCGACAAGGCGAACACATCCCCCAGGGCCACCCAGGCCACGGCAGCACCAGGGCACAACCCCCCGGGCCCCGGGTCTATTATTCGATTGATTCTATTTCTAAAGCCAGAAAAATTGGCTTCACAGTTCACACACGAGACATACTTTAGGGAAAACACGAGATAAAAGTTGCAAAAGCTAAGTGTGAGGTGTTCAACTCAACACTCCAATTCTGGCTTCCACTTTTGACTTGCACTCAACCATCGTCCCACTTTTCATATTATCTCTGGAGCCGTCAAATTTGCCGGTCGACAGCAGTCCACCATTCCGTGTCGGCACCTTTTACACAGAACAACAAGCCGGGGGAAAACGTTTCAGGGGAGCTAAGCATGATTCTCTCCTGCAGGTTTCCCTGGCCGAGGAAATCAAGCCGCTAAAGTGGTATCCGTCTGTTTACCTGCTGGTGTCTATCTTCCCACTCATCAACAGGTAAGGCACGAATGCACACACACACACAAACAAGGCCGCATGTGTAGACCTTCACTCGCAAGTCTTGTTGTATTTGCATATTGGCGTCACTCGTATCTTTTCGCCGCCTCCTCTCTCGCTCTCGCTTATCAGCAGCTCTTAGAAGCCCCGCTCTCCGTGTAGCAGCCAAGCAAGATTGTGTGTGTGTGCATATTTGTGTGTGATGGCCGTATGGAGCATTTTATTGGCTTTTTTAAAGTCGGGGCTTTGTCAGGCGAGGGTTGGTGTGTGGGGGCGGGTGGTCCAGTAAATGATAACCTCGGCCCTGTTATTACTTCTTTGCCCACCCCCCTCACGTCCGCCATGTCTTCCCCAGCAACCCCCCACCCACCCACCCTCTTTCCACGTAGAGCCGCTGGCGTGATTGACAGGTCAGGGTTACTAAGTGATTAGCTGCGGCGGCTCTGCTTGTCGCCACGGCGATGTCGGCAGAGACGCAGGTCAATTACAGGGTCAACGTCTCTCAAAGGCTTTCCTCCTACGCCGCTCGCCCCTCCCCCTCCTTAACCTCTATGTCCATTCCTCCGTCCTGAACCCCCAGCCCCCTCCCGTTGTCATGCCCCGGCTGTCAATTGACGGAGACGATCCCGCCCCCTCCTTCCCTCGGTAAATGTCACTTTCCCTTCCGCTCTCCCTCGTCTTTTGTCGCCGCTCCTTCCCCTAATTTGCGATTTTCCGTCTCCTCTTTTCCCTCTCCTCCATCACACAAAGCCGCTCACCCCACCCCCCACCCCCCTCCCACTCTCCCTCCCTCCCCTCTCATTCTCTCTCCGCCTGTCTTGAGCAAACACGCGCCGCTCTCTGCCTTTCTCCCGAGAGCGCACGGGGGGGATAAAACGGGAATGAATTGCTCTCTCGTTGTCGTCTTCCGCCTCCTCCCGCCGCTCGGCTGCGCCGGCTGTATATATCCCCAGCTCCTATTAATTTGTTAGCCTCCCCTCCTGCACCCCCACCCCCCTCCTCCCCCTCCTATTTACTCGCCTCCCCTTGGCTCATATCCTCCCTCCATCCTCCTCCCTGCCTTCAGCTGAGGGGCTGGAGTGTGTAAAGTGTTTGTCACGGTGCCGTGCCGATGCTGCCGCGTGGAAGCGAACGCACGGGAGACAGCCTCAGTGTGTGCGTGCGTGTGCGTGTGTTTTTTTTTTTTTGTTCTTCCCCGCTGGCGTGCGTAGGCGGCCGCTTGGTTTCGTGTCAAGGCAAATGTGCTGTCGCCGCATGTGTGCGCACTTGTTTGTCTGGCTTGACGTGAGTGCGTGCGTGCTCGCCAACGCGCACGGCTTTTTCATCCCGTGTGTGTGTGTGTGTGTGTGTGTGTGTGTGTGTGTGTGTGTGTGTGTGTGTGTGTGTGCGTGCGTGCGTGCGTGCGTGCGTGCGTGCGTGCGTGCGTGCGTGCGTGCGTGCGTGCGTGCGTGCGTGCGTGCGTGCGTGCGTGTGTGTGTGTGTGTGTCTGAGTGGGGGATTATTTCTATCTGAGCTCCAAAGCCTCCTAAACAGGGCTTAGAGAGACGGCCCAGGGCAGCAGCTAAAGCTGTCGGCTAGAGCGCTCCCTCTCTCCCCCTCTCTCTGCCATTTCTCCCGGCCTGATCCGTCCTGTTAATACGCAGGCACTCCCACACACAAACACACTCTTGTTTTGGCCCTCATCTGCTGCCACACACACATCAAATGCGCAGACAGTCACACGCCACACAAGCAATTTTAATCTGTTCCAAATGCACAGTGGTAAATGTGTTAATTCGACACCAGCTGTTGCGAATTGAAATGGGAAAGCGCTCCTAGTTTTCCTCCTCGCCGTGCTCTGCCTTCCTCTCTCGTCCTCTCTCTCTTCCTGTTTTTGTGTGTGTGCTGCCCGGGCACGCCGACTCCAGTTTTCACAGTCTGCTTCTCACATCGCCTCCCCTGTGTGCTTTTTAGTGTGGGTGTGTGTTTGTTTACAAGGCTTGTCTAGATTCCTACTGTGCGCGCCTGTACGCCTGTTTGCATAAATAAGCCCTCTCCTCGGAAACCTCGCCGCCGATTTCGGTGGCACGTCGCCGCTTGACGAGTGAGTGCTCCTCCCGGACGTGCGGGCGCGTGTTATTTCACCGCATTTCACAAAAGCCCCTTTTCCACCAAGCTTCACACTTTGGTTTAGTTTGACAGGGTACACTTTTTATATTTGGTTTCCATTGTCAGACATTGTGAAGGATACAAAAACAACAAGAGCCGCTTTCACAAACTCTCCAAGGCGGCTTTTTCCGGGCTCGCTGTCCTGTGTGAGGGTTCGGGAAATTTGTATCTGTTTCCGTTTTGCAGCAATTAGCATTAGAAAATAGCTTTTTCAAGTTTCATCATTATTCACAAACCTGTTGAAAACACTGGGAAAAAGAGCTATTTGCAGCAGGGCCCTGGTTGATCTCTTATACTCTGCTGCTGGCTATTTTTTGTAATAACTACCATTGCTTTAAGCGACCTCTTCAGGCCAGAAGCTGTATCAAAGCCTTTTGTATGCTCTAGCATAAAAAAACAAACATTGAGAGTGAAGGACAAAGTATTTGAAAAAAAATGTTTTTGAGTTTGAATGAGTTAATAAACTAAATCATTGAACCAGTTACTGCCCTGGCAAATTAATTAATTTGGAATTTAATGTTTGTGGAGTTTATATCATGTACTTGATATTTAAGAAGAATTGATGCTCCATAGTTAATAAATCGAAATCGAGTCAAATTGAATTCCTGTGAATCAAAATTGAATCGATTGAGGAAATTAGAATCAATTCCCTGCCCTAATATAAACACACACACACACACACACACACATATATATATATATATATATATATATATATATATATATATATATATATATATATATATATATACAGACGCTCCCCACCTTACGAACGAGTTACGTTCCGGACGATTGTTCGTAAGGTGAATTTGTTCGTAAGTTGCTTCAGTGCTATATTTTGTATTATAATTTATGTTTAAAGCCTATATAAGTATATTGAAGGTTTATATACTGTAAGTATGTTTAAGGCTTGTACAAGTAACCTGCATTGGTTTGTACTGAAAAAAACTTAATAAAATGGAGAGAATATGTACAGTACTGTACTGTACTACGTATGTTAGAGAGAGAGAGCGAGACACACACACACAGTATGTACATGTACGTAATAAGATAAATAAAATGAAGTTTAACTTACTTTTGGAAGATGTACTCGATGCTTAAGGAGATGATGGAGGAGGAGGAAGAGGAGGATTTTATATCATGAGAGATTCTTCGTCGTCGCTGGAATCGGCTTCAAAAGTTATTTCCTGCTTCATGGGGACCGCCGTTTTCTTCCTCCTCCTCCTCGCCACGTTGCTCAGCATCCAATGAGCTCTCACAGCGCCAATCGTCGGTATTAGCGGCGGAAAGAAGCACTACGCGCAATACAAAATCTAACTTACAGCATTTCTTTCCAAACATTTTTCGACATACTGTACGCGCAGAAATGTTCGTATGTACCGTTGTTCGCAACTCGAATGTTCGTAAGTAGGGGAGCGTCTGTACCTTCAATTACTGATCTATAGTATAGTACTTTTTGGCGCCCTCCTGTTTGGGTACTGTTATGGCAATATTACAGGGTGTCCTTGGTTTGTGGCAATTCAGAAATGTGCAGCGCAAAATGGATTCTGAGTGACTGTGAATGTCCTCGACGGTTTTCCAAGCAGATCGGGGGAGAAAGAATCACGCTTGTGCATTTCAGCTTTGTTCAGACTCGGGGTGGGTGAGTTAGTCAAGTGAGGCTTAAGACCGCAAACTCCCCCACTCAAGAGTGTGTACACACTTGATTGATAATATTTTCAGCAGGGTTTTTCCTATGCCTTTCTGTCATACTGCCACTGGCTCAATCACTTTTGCTGCAACGTATTGATGTATATTTAACTGTTGTTGTTTTTTTATAGTCATGTTTTGCAAAATATAAATAATACTGTAACACTGGAAAAAAAAAATGCGTTAAATCTACAGTTAAATATGGTAGTTGAGAGCATTTCAGAGAACCATTATATTACAATTTAAGTACATAAATAATAGCATATGGAATTAGATTAGCCCTAACGAGACAAGCCAAAAGAAAAAGATGATACTACATAATAGCCACTCCAACTCTACAGTCTGCACAGGTACTGTAAAGGTGATTGCAGCAGCAAAGCTAAGGGCTGTAAAAAAATACTTCATTTTTATTACAGAACATGCCTTCCTGAGTTTGTTTGCAAGCGGACGATACCTCTTGGACATCAGTTGGCATGATAGCGGTTACACTTCGGCAATCCAAAAGGCAATAGCAAATAGACCTGAAGTTCATTTTGGCCGGTGTTGAAATGACACAAAACAAAAAAAAACACGAATAAACTACAAATATTAACTTATTTTGACAGTGAGTAGGTAATTTTTTCAGAAAAAAACTAATTGCGAACATGAGCTCCTTTTTTTAAAAGTATAAATATGTTTAAAAAAACAACAACAAAAACGTTTTTGGGACCACGACTATATTTAAAATAGAAAGTTTTTATGAGAGCAAATTAGTTAATTTAACTAAATTTTATGAATTATTATGAAATAATCAATGACTAAAAAAATGCAGCCATATTTCTATCAAACATTTTTTGCACGTTTATGTTAAGAGTATGAAAACTTAAATTTTTTATTGTACATTTAGAACAGATATAAAATCTGCAATTAATCGTGATTTAATTTATTGAAGTCATGGATTAATTAAGATTAAGGGGCAGTATTTTATTTTGAAATGGCTTGGTCAAAACCATCAAAAAGCCCCAAACGGGTCACAATACCACCTAGGGGTTAAAACAATGTACTCGCCTGACACCCCTAGTTTAAACTAACTTTTAAGCTTTTCGAAAACAGCGTTTTCCGGATGGACTGGTTTGGGATTGTTGATCCCTGGCGGAGGTCTGCTATGTGCCATTGTAGTTGTTATCTGTTCACGGTTCCTCGTTGTCGGGTTCAGCGTCGGGTTACGCTCCTTTAATGTCAGGCTATCCACATAGCGCCACCTTATCAACATCCCCGATCGAGGTTTATTGTTTAAAACCATACTGTGGCGAGCGAGGATAAGCGCTTCTGGCAGAAAGGCATCTAAAAGCATGCGCTCAGAAAGAAAAAGCTTCCCCAATTTTGGTGATTTTTTTTTTCCCTCCCCCATCCCCCTCCGTTTACTTTTCCGCAAAAGGCGAGGCACGAGGCAGGCGCTCTAGTTGCCTTTGAGCGATTGAGGTTACGCTCCTTTCCGCGGGGCGCCTCCGAGCCGACGGATTGGTCCTGGCGGCGGGGGCTTGAACTGCCGATGTGTCTGCATAACCTTGAGTTCACCCTGTCGCCGCGGGACGCATCCGCCGTCCTCTTCGTTGTCCCTCCATGTTTTTCCCTTTGTGTGTGTGTGTGTGTGTTAGCACACACGTGCTAGCAAGGGAGTTTTGTATGGGCTCCCTGCAAGGCCCGAACCCCCCTTTCATCCCCTCACCACCCCGCCGCTCTTTGGAGGAGATCTGATTTCCCTGCTCCAGGCGAGCAGAGAGAACAAGACAGCGCGTACGTGCGTCGGCGCTTTGCCACGTGTGTGTGTGCGTGCGCGCGCTCCGCCTTGTGTGTGTGCGTGCGCGCGCACGCCGGGGCCAGGCAGACCTTCCCCATCTCCGCTCGGCGCTTTGAAAAACGAGGAAGGAAATCTCAGAGCAGCAGTTATTATTCATCCCTCAAAGAGAACGCGGCGGCGGCGGAGGAGGAGGGGAAGGATGGAGGGAGGAAGAAAGGAAGAGAGAGGCGAACAGGAGGGAAGGTGGAGGACGAGTGGTGGTGGTGCTGGTCGGGATACATTAACGCTTATCGCGCTGTATTTTGCATCCCAGGATGTGTTCTCTCTCTTTCCTCCCCGCTGCTCCCTCTTTCCGACGCTCCCTTCCTTCCGCCTCTCAGAATAACTTGTGCGGCTTGGCGTGCGTTTCATATTTTACACCCTGTAACGTCGGCAGTGAAACGTCTCAGATGCAGAAATGTCCCCACTTATCTT
Source organism: Vanacampus margaritifer (assembly GCF_051991255.1). NCBI lineage: Eukaryota > Metazoa > Chordata > Actinopteri > Syngnathiformes > Syngnathidae > Vanacampus > Vanacampus margaritifer. The sequence goes on from NC_135442.1 coordinate 14,875,836, forward strand.
TCTTTCTCTCTTTGTTTACTTTCATTTGACTGTGTATGATATGAATTCAAAAACGTATTTAACTCTTGAAGTATTTTACAGGTTTTCTCCGGACATAAATGCGATTTTCTTTTGTCATCTTAACCTTTTTTTTTATGTGAGAGATCCCACATGACTAGGGGAGGAAATCTGCACACACACAAATTTGCAGGACTTTAAAAGTTTTCAAGGCTTATGTAAAGGGGGTTGTTGTCACATGTAGGACATAGCGAGGACTTCCTAACTGTTGCTGTAGTTTTTGTCTTTATGGCCTGCAACGGCCTGTCTTTATGACTTGACTGCTGCGTTAGCGATTTAGTTAGCGGTTAGCAAGGCTGCCGTATGTTCTGACCGTAGGATTAAAACTCAGAAACCTAGGGCCTGTAATAATAGTGTGTATGAGTGAATCAAAAAGTACATTTCAAACTGATAGCTCATTTGCTCCCAAAAACGTATAAATGTGTTCTATATTAAATATTGCCATGCTCCCAAAGACGGATTTATACGTTTTTAATGGGGGTGGGGGGGTATGCTAGAGCATTCAGAAGGCTTTGATGCAGCCTCTGAACTGAAGAGAACGCTTGAAGCAATGGTAGTTATTACAAAAACGGCCAGCAGGTGGCAGCAGAGTATGAGAGATCAACCATGGCCATGTTGCAAAAAGCTATTTCCCCCACCGTTTTAAACAGATTTGTGAATAATGATGAAACTTAGCTATATTGTAATGCTAATTGCTGCAAAACAAAAACAGATGCAAATATACTTTTTTCCCTGATAAAAGAAGAGACTCTAATCGTTCTTTTGGTAGGTTTCATGTTTTTATAGCAATAGAACACAATATTTTGTGGGCCTCGCAAAATCTGTGAAAATCCAGTAAAACAGAGCGAAGGGGGTTGCTTCAGTGAAAATGGTTGTGAGTGAATGAGTTAAGCATTATGAGTCATTATCATTGTTTTGTCAAATCTGTCGTCATATGTCGCTTTCTTGTGCTACTTTGATCATAATTCCCAAGTTGTAGTTTTAAATGATGAGGCAATGGAGGTCGCCAGTAAAGTCAGAATTTTCTTCATGTTTTGCAACAATTAGTCAGGCTTTGGTGTTTGCCTTAGTAAGAAAAAGCTTCACCATGCTCTGACAATACGTGGGATTGTTGTCACATGCCAAATACGCGCCAGGAATTCTGTTGCTTCAGGCCCTCTTTTCAGCCTCTGTCAATGACTTTTCTTATTTTTCTGTGCGTGTTTGGTTTTAATGGTTTTACTGCGTCTGAATGAACTAAAAATACTGTGCATCGAAAACTTTAAAGAAGAAAAAATGCTGTCTTCTCTCTTTTTGTCTTCATCAGCTTTGATCTACAATCATTATTCCCAAATTGTAATTATCAATGATTTACTGTGTCAATTGAGCGGCTGACACTTGTTACTAAAAAAACTGTTGTTTGTTCATTTATACCTCAAAGGTGTTTTGTCAAAAATGGTTAAAAATGTGTCAACATTCTACTTCTACTTTACAATTTGACTAAATGGTATTCTACACAGATGGCCTAAATTGCAAAGCCCCCCCCCCCCAAACTAGCTAATGTGGGCGGAACATGTTGTCAAAGTTTGATCATTTATTTTGAAAACCAACTCATCCTAAACACGTGTCACTAGTAAACACCACATTGGTAGACATGTCTGTCATAACAGGATGCACAAATAAATGTAAAAAAATAAACAACAAATAACAGACGTGAAATTAAACAAGAAGTCAGCCATTTTAGTTTAAAGCGGCCATTTTGTGGGTGAATTGTAGGACTTGTTCACCAATCAGAAAAGTGTGTTAGACAGTTTGGCAAAGCTCAATTCTGAAGCTTTTTTGCTTGTCATGCGATATAGGTGGAACATGTTGAAGGTGGAAGATCATTTTGAGGTTTTGGAGTGTTTGTCATTTAAAAATCAGACATCTCCAATGAATAGTTCAAAAATGGACAAGTCCAAAAATTTCACATGTAACTAAAATTACACTGAAGTGGTAAGCATGCTTTTTGAAAATAAAATAACAGGTGCGTGTACTAGAACTACAATATCTTGAACTAATCCTTGGCTACCAATGTGTAACATTGGTTACTAATTTAAAAAAAATGCATTATATTGAATAAGCATTATTTAAATTGATTGTTAATTGACATTCGCATGGGGCGGCATGACTCAGTGGTGGAGTGGTCATCTCCCACCTGTGAGGTTGTTGGTTCGATCCTCACCGCTGGTGCCCATGTTGAAGTGTCCTTGAGCAAGCAGCCGACCACTGGTGTACGAGAGTGTGCGGGTGAATGTGCGGCTTCAATTGTAAATATTGTTTAGTTAAAAGCGCTATATAAAAAGCAGTCCATTTACCATTTTTTACATATTCAGAATGCTACAAAAAACTTAAAATACAACTGAACTCAATTTGTAGAGAACCAAAGCTGAAACAAAGTAATGTCCATTGGATCAAACAGAAAAGACAATAAATAAATATAATACACATACAGTATAAATACTAATGCATTTCGATCAAATTTCCTGACAAGTTAAGAACCCCAATTTTTTTTTTGTAAATTGACACAAGCACCATATTTCCTAAATAATGACAGTAATTTCCTTTTATTGGCAGCCTGCGTGGAGTGTGTGCGTTTGTTGTATGCCGCGTGTCGGGTAGCGGTCGGTGTGTTACCGGAGACGAGCGCCCTGTAGCCATTCGTCTCCCGTCGCGCGGCGGCAACGCTCCGCTATTCATCCCCATTTAGCGAGACCGAGCTTGGCCTGCAGGGCTGAGCGAAGAACACGCAAGGGACCTGGGGGAGGGGGCGGTGGTGGGGCAGAGAGATGGGGTGGCGGGGGGGTTGTTTTTGCCCAGTCTGGACGCACAAACACACATGCATTGCAAAAAAGCGGAAATGAATCAGAACTTGGCGACACGGGGTGATAATTAGTACCTCGCAAATCCAGCATATATAGTGAAGGCCGTAAAGATGCTATACGTACGCTCTATACGCGGAGTATGCATGCAGGCACAAGCAGAGACGAGATAGCCTCTGTCACATGCTCGTGGCCACTTTATTTTTGTGTGCGACGCAAGCACACACACGCACACACCGTCCGCTGTATACCCCCCACTACCACCACCTCCCCACCGCGCTTTCAGGCACGTCTTTAAATATTCATCACTCTGGCTGCTCTGAGAGTGCCGTAAACGCTGCCTCACACTCCGGGGAATCGCTAAAGCCTACTCTATCATCTGCTCTACCTCCCTCCCTCTCTCTTTCTCTCTCTTTTTCGCCCTTTCTCTCTCGCTCGCACACAAATTGAGGCACGACGCGCGCAAGGCGACGCTCACGTGCGCAAACACTTGAATGCCCGGGCCGGGTTGTGCGCTGGACACACGTCGGAGTCGTTACGTGAACGCGAAGAACTCATTTGGTATGGGGGGCTACACTGGTCGATTGGTGTTATGGGTAAACCCGCCATTTAAAGTGCCCCACTTCTGACACCGTGGGTTTCTGAGATTGGGCACGTTTTCACATTCCAATCATTTTAGTGTCTCAAGCTTTTCAGAGTTAATTTATGGTATGAAGTGTTTTCAATGCAAATATTGACTGAAGGTATGACATTACGTCTTCATGCTTACGGCATATTCGAACTTACGTACAAATTCTTGTGCAGGAGTTGTACTGTATTGGACCCAAGGACACTGAACTGACGTTTTTCCCAAATGTATTGAAAAATCCGTCTGTCTTCATTTTTTTTGTACCTTCATGATTGCTAAACTCTAGTTTTCAATGAAAAGGCTCTAGTGTGCGCAACAAAAATTTCTTTCATGTTTTTGTAACAATTCGGCAGGCTTTGATGTTTATCTCGTAAGAAAAGTCTTCCGTCATTTCCGCCATACCCAGACAATACAGGCGATTGTTATTACATGTAGGACAACAAAATCGGTATTAGCCAGAAACTCTGTTGCTTTTGAGGCCTCTTTGCGGCTGTCTGGACAGTTTTCTTATCTTTGTTTTTTTGTTTGTTTCTGTTTAGTCCACTGCGCATGAATGAACAGAAAAGATAATACATTATTCGAAATCTTTATTATTATTATGAATAACTCATTCACTCCCAGATATGTTCACTGAAGCAATCCTCTTCGCTCCCGTCTGTTTTACTAGATTTTGACTGATTTTCCAAGGCTCACAAAATATTGTGTTCTATTGCTATAAAAACATGGAACCTACTAAAACAAAGGTTAGTCTCTTCTTTCAAAAAAAGAAAAAAAAGTATATTTGTATCAGTTTCCATTTTGCAGCAATTAGCATTAGAATCTGTTTAAAACAGTGGGGGAAAGAGCTTTTTGCAACATGGCCCTGGTTGATCTCTTATACTCTGCTGCCACCTGCTGGCCGTTTTTGTAATAACTACCATTGCTTCAATCGTTCTATTCAGTTCAGAGGCTGCATCAAAGCCTTTTGTATGCTCTAGCATAAAACATTAAAAAAACGTTTAAATACGTTTTTGGGACACTGGTAATATTTAAAATAAAACGTATTTATAACGGACCTGATTCCCAAACTGTCGTTACGATTAATTCATGATTTCCATTATTTTTGTGACTGGATTCGGGTTTGAATTTCCCGCCCTCTCTCTGTGGATGTGACGTCATGTGCTCATTGTGTACGTGAAGAAGGGTGCAGTTTCATTTGTGGGCCACAGGTGGCAGTAGCGATTCGGAATTTGCTGCATTCAGCAGCTTTAAGGTTCACCTTGTTGGACACCTTTTACACCTTGTTTAGGGAAAAGCGGCAAGTCAATCCAAAGATAGTTTTATCCTCGGAAACATTCCAACATTTTGGTTCACTTCAGTAAATGGCCTTAAATGCGGTCATGTTTCGAGGGAGCTACGGAAGTCCGGAAAGCACACACACCCACCTCACCCAGCAGTCAAGCGTTGTCATGTGTTGCATCGGAAAAGTCCCTTTCATTTAGAGGGTTTGGATTGACTCTTAAAAGCGGCGTTGTGGCCAGCACAGGGACCTCCTTGTTTTGGCATTTTGAACCGTATGATTCGTCTGGAGTGAAAGAGGGGGAAAAAAAGAGAAACGAGTCAGCCGAGGAGAAGAGGAAGTGCAATCAGGGTCAGGATGACTGTTTTGGCCGCCTTCAACTCTCCGGAAGGAGGCTCTCAGGCGAGCGGGCTCTCATTGGCGGCTCCGCGGATGTTTGACGCCACAAACGGGTTCCGCTCGCTACGATACGATTTGTAACACTAAACGCTCATCTTGACTGATTTGTATCTAGCAAGCAGACGAAGAACCACTCAAATGTTTTGAATTCTCTCTTTTTCACAATGATGCATCGCTGCTGACTGCAATGTGTCTTTTTTTCATACCCAATTGAAAAGTGTCAAAAAGCGCCACAGATTGCCTATGCAATAGGATTCATTGTTCTTTTGCTAGCTTTTTTGTACACAGCACAGGTCGAGGTCTTATTTGAAATGCACTTTCAGCTTGGCCAGAAAATGAATGAAAAAAGACTATTAATCGCTCTGCATGGAAATCCACTGTAATTTTTTAATGCCATGATTTTTGTTTTCATCCTATTGCATTTCTGAGCAGAAGTGACTATTCTCGGTCAACCACTGCTGAAAAGTGATAAGAATTGGTTTTAGTGGTTCCCTTACAAAACCCAATAGGCACAACTTCAAGTTTTGTTTGAGGGACCCACTCCTTGAAAACGGTGTCAGAAATGGGATGCCTTAGAGGTGCGTGTTTCCGGAAATGCAGAATAATATAAAGCAAATTGCACTGCTTGGTGGAAATGATGCATTAGATGCAGCCACAAAACGATAACAGGGAAGAGATGGTCTGACTGGCACGGTGTGGGCTACTGGAAGGGATTGTGGGGAAGGATTTTGCAAGGATGAAGCGCTTGAATAAGTGAGCGTAGCCTTCAAAATGTTGTGGCGGTCTCATCGGCTTGACTTCCTGTGACCCAGTGTGCAATTAAAAGCCAGTGACTGCTCTCAAGTCTCAAATGACCTCCAGAACGTGTGGCACCGTCCTCGTTGTCTGACCAGCCAAGTGTGAGGCTCGCTATTGACACCTTATTTGATTTTGTGTCACATTCTTCCTGTTTTGTTTCCAAACAACACTGACAATTCTGTCTTACCAAATAGAGTGCTACAGATCCATTTGTTTGCTTTATAACTGCATAGACCAGGTTTCAAATTCAGCTTCAATTCACGCTCCCAAACACTCAGAGCCTCCTCGGAAAGTCATATTTCAAAACCTTTACACCACCTTTCTTTAGCTTTTGTGGAAAACATCTCCAGGTCAAGGTGAGAAGACAGGATGCTTCCATACACTCTAAAAACAAACCTATTATGGGTCAAAAATGGACAGACTCAACTTTGGGTCAAAATTGGGTCATATTGTATAAAACAACACAAAGTTGGGTCAGATCGTATTTGGGTCAGCTTGACCCACCTTTGGGTCAAACAATTGGGTCATTTTGTATAAAACAACCTAGAAAGTTGGATCAGATCCTCTACTTGGGTCAAAAATTGGTTCATATTGTATAAAACAACACATAAAGTTGGGTCAGATCATCTATTTGGGTCAGTTTGACCAAACTTTGGGTCAAAAATTGGGTCTTTTTTATTTATTTATAAAGCAACCCATAAAGTTGGGTCATATGTTCTACTTGGATCAATTTGACCCAACTTTGAGTAAAAAAATATATATATTGAGTCATTTTGTATATAATGACCCATAAAGTTGGATCAGACCCTCTACTTGGGTTTATTTAATGCAACTTTGGGTCTAAATTTGGGCCATTATGTATAAAACAACCCGGAAAGTGGGGTCAGATCGTCTATTTGGGTCAAGGTAAAAAAAATAAAAATAGGCCATTTTGTATAAAACAACCCAGAAAGTTTGGTCAGATCTGCTAGTTGGGTCAATTTGACTCAATTTTGAGTCAACCTAGAAAGTTGGGTCAGATCCTCTACTTGGTTCAGCTTGACCCACCCTTTGGTAAAAAAAATCGGGTCATTTTGTATAAAACAACCCTGAAAGTTGGGTCAGATCCTCTACTTGGGTCAAAAATTGGGTCATATTGCATAAAACAACACAGAAAGTTGGGTCAGATCATGCGATTGGGTCAGTTTGACGCAACTTTAAGTAAAATATTGGGTCATTTTTTATAAAACAACCCATAAAGTTGGGTCATATGTTCTACTTGGATCAATTTTACCCAACTTTGAGTAAAAAAAAAAAAATATTGAGTCATTTTGTATATAATGACCCATAAAGTTGGATCAGACCCTCTACTTGGGTTTATTTAATGCAACTTTGGGTCTAAATTTGGGCCATTATGTATAAAACAACCCGGAAAGTGGGGTCAGATCGTCTATTTGGGTCAAGGTAAAAAAAATAAAAATAGGCCATTTTGTATAAAACAACCCAGAAAGTTTGGTCAGATCTGCTAGTTGGGTCAATTTGACTCAATTTTGAGTCAACCTAGAAAGTTGGGTCAGATCCTCTACTTGGTTCAGCTTGACCCACCCTTTGGTAAAAAAAATCGGGTCATTTTGTATAAAACAACCCTGAAAGTTGGGTCAGATCCTCTACTTGGGTCAAAAATTGGGTCATATTGCATAAAACAACACAGAAAGTTCGGTCAGATCATGCGATTGGGTCAGTTTGACGCAACTTTAAGTAAAATATTGGGTCATTTTTTATAAAACAACCCATAAAGTTGGGTCATATGTTCTACTTGGATCAATTTTACCCAACTTTGGGTAAAAAAAAAGGAAGTCATTTTGTATATAACGACTCCCTAAAGTTGGATCAGACCCTCTACTTGGGTTTATTTGATGCAACTTTTGGGTCTAAAATTGGGTCATTATGTATAAAACAACCCGGAAAGTGGGTCAAATTGAACCATAAAGTGGATCCGTCCGTTTTTGGTCATAGGACAAGACAGCGCTGTTTAAAATGAATTTGACAAAAATTTTCCTAACAGACGTCATCACCAATGGCGAGTATTGCTGACGTAAGTCTCTAGTGTGAAACTCAAACATCTTTGCATCAAGTTAGCAAAGTATAGTTTTTACCCATACCAGATGGATTTGGAACATGTCCGCCATGATGAAGGGGGTTCACTTGTCCCCTGGTTTTAAATTTGGTTGCAGTGCATTTGGAAAATGGTATCAGAAGTGACGTTGTTCAAATGCAGAGTAAAATGAAACAATTAGGGCTGTCACAAGCAAATGTTTTTGGAATCAATTATCGTATCAATCATTTCACCAATTACTCAGGCAAGCACACGCCCAGCCACCAGCTCAAAGTCACGCGTTTATGTCCCCATCTTCCTGTTTCCAAGCGACCACAGCAACAAATGGCCGTGCAGAAACACAGAACATTGGTTCCGGGCATCGCAAATGTGGTTTAAAAAGTGCTAATTGCTAATGTTGTTAGGCATTCAATTTTGTGTCGACCAATTTTTGTGGCGGACACAACCAAGTAAGTTGAGTTGTTTTCCCAATCCGAAAATCACAACACCATAACTGGAAAGACTTGGTCTGTCAGGGCAAAAATTTTGGAAGAGATTTTGTACGGAATCTAATGGGCAGGCAAGACAAGATGTCTGACACCTTCCGGCTAAGTGTGAGATTTTCTGTTGGCACTTAAATACATTTTGGGGAGAATTGCACGTTATTGTGTTCTTTCGATTCCATTCTCGAACGGAAGTGGTATAGATTAAAAAAATTTGAGGAACTTGTACAACTTTTGTACCCAATAGTTAGAAGGGGCACAATTTAGACAACTGCCTGTAAACTTATGTTTATGGATCCTTTTTTTTTTTTGTATCCTTTACAACTTTTGAAAACCCAATGGACCAGGGATGAAATACGTTTTACTACTCCAACACAAATGGCGTCAGAAGTGGAGCGTCTTAGTTGTGATGCATTCTGCGGCTTTCATTTGAGGAAACTGCTCTGCTTGGCGAAATAGGGCATTAGGAGCAACCGCAAAGTGGTGACTGAAAAGCTGTTGGGACTGGCAGAGCAATACGGGGCTTTCTGACGGGGGGGGTGCGAGGAATCTGACAGACAGGTGAGACGCTGACATTATTGATGAAACGCTTCTTGAATAAGTAACTTGGTATGAGGATGCTTCTAATTCATGAAAATTTGTCACAAAGTGGGATGCCTCAATCTAACGCATGCATTTGCCATTCTCTTCCAATGATTGACCAATGATTAAAAATGATACAGATATTTTGTTTTTTGTACCATTACAACCTCTGAAAACCCAGTAGACCCATCTTCAAATTCAATTTGAGAGTTCTTCTCTGTTAAATCGTGTCTAAAGTTGAGTGGCATTCAACCCTGGGGAAAAAAAATGGATGGAAAAAGGAGCATCTGGTGCATCCGCAAAGCGATGACTTGAAAGGATGCTTCGACTGATATTGTCTGAGAAGCGGCCCTGTGGGTGGGATTTTGCGCGGAATCTGTTGAGCAGGCGAGGGGCTGACATGATCGATGAAGCGCTTCTACAATAAGTGAGCGAGAGTGGCCATCGAGACGCCATCCATTTGAGTTCCTGCGGGCCGGCGTGCGGTTAAAAGGCGGCAATCGCTCTCAGACGAGTGACCTCCGGCACGCGGGGTAAAATTAGTCAATGGACTATATGCCACGGAGGAGGCGGGACTTCCGACTTCCGGTTTTCCACCCATCAACTTTGTTTCCGTTTCCAGTTTGCGAAGTGTGGGCCGCGTCCCAGTTCTTGCGCTTCTGCCTTTGTGCCCCTCGGTTACGCGTTTCCGTCGACGGGTGCGAGGGTGCGAGCGTGTAGTGTCTGTCTCAGCGTCCGAAGCATTTCAGATAGCCGAGACGCCCTCCCGCCGATGAGTGGGAGCGTGCGGTTAGGGGGCGCAGGGGTGGGGGTGCGAGTGTTGGAACGCGGCCAGCAGTGGCGGGAAACTGATGTGTAAAACCCGGAAGCCGGAAGTCCGTGGCATCTACCCCATTGCATATCTTGGAAATGTGCAGTCGACGGCAGAGTGACTGCAAAGATTGTCAGATTGTCATGACTTTGTATTGGGCTCGAAGCGGATGCCGACGGGAGGGCGGGATTTAGCACGACTGACATAATCGATGAGGCGTTTCTTGAGCGGCCTTGGAGGCACCGTAGCTTCGTTTGACTTCCTGTGAACCAGCATGCGATTGAAAAGCGCCGATCGCTCTCATGCGAACGCCGTCCGACGCGTGCCACGCCGTCCTCGTTGTCCGGCACCTGCCAGTCAAGTGTGACATGCACACGCAAACACACACGCTTCTTTTTTTAGCCTGTACAAAGTTTGAAAATCCAAAGACCCGTGTTCAAATTTGCTTTGAGGGTATTCTAACCCGAACCCTTTGGATTGTTGTCATGTTGCATGATCCATCGTCTACCAGGCTGTAACTTCACAAAGGACGGCTTCAGGTTATGATCCAGGATTTCACAATATTCCTCTGAATTCATGATTCCCTGGATTATGTGGCGTTGTCCAGGTCCTGAGGATGAAAAGACAGTCCAGAACTTAACATTCTCACAACACTGCTTCACTGTAGGGAGAAGGTTCTTTTGTTGGTATGCATTGTTGACTTTTCACCAAACATGACTGTTTTAGTTGTGACCAATTTTGGACTCATCTGTCCACAGAAGGAACTTCCAAAAAGCTTCAGTGTTGTCCAGGTACTTGGCTGGCAAAGTTGAGATCTTTTTTGCTTCTACCTAGCAAGCCTTCCATGAATGTCTTGTCGATTGACTTTTCTTCTGTTTGTTGAAACATGCACATGTGTCCCAGATCCAGCAAAAGAGGTCTGCAAATCCCTCGATGTAATTTTCAGGTTGGCTTTCACCTGAATTATCATTTTTCTTGTGGTTCTTTCTGATATTTTAGAAGGTCGTCCACTTCTAGGCAGTATTGTAGTGATTTTCAGTGTTCTCTAGTTGCTGATGATCTGCTTCACAGTGGATGAATGATGAAGCTCAATTTTTTTTAGATGACTTTATAGCTTTCCCCAGACAGATGTGCTGTCACTACCCACTTCCTGAGGTCCCCTGAGATTTCTCTTCCTCCCAGCATGACTGACCTGTATGGGTTCACCTGGGTAAGACTAAAGTGACGTGGTTTTGTCTCTGTTTCAGTCAGTGATGCACAATTTCTTTGCTAAACCTCTTATTTCATTGGTCCATTTCAGTGGTTAGTTTAGCTACCAATTTGTCCTACTTGACAGCTTGTTTTAAGCAATGCAGCTTAGGGTTCACTTACTTTTGCATCTACACGAATTGACCAAAAACTCTTTTTAATTCAGTTTTGACTACACAATTGTTTAAAAAAAAAAATAACAATGCATTGAATTGTTAAACCTACACCTGTTGTTTCATATAAAATGTAATGGTTCAGATTGAACAAAATCAGGTTGAAACAATTGGAAAGTCCAAATTGCTCAAGAGGTTCGCAAATTTTTGAGCAGCACTGTATATGCCCTAACGTTTTTAGTCTTTTTTTTCATAGGGTGTGTGGAAAAGGAAGGGGACAAAATGTGACTTGTTCCTTAAACGAATTTAACTAAACAAGTGTATGCGTTAAAATGTCATTCATGTTAAACACTGATGTTAATTATTTCATAGACTTTGAAGGTTTTTGTATATTGTTAATAAACAGCACATTATCAACAAAAATCTCCTGCATGCTTAATATGTACTTAATATTTTTCAACATTTAGAGACTCCGATTGGAATTAATTTATTATGTAACAAATTATTGGCATAATCTTTGGATACCCTGAAGCATCGTTGCCCCCCCCCCCCAAGACACCCCCCCCCACCACTTTTTATTTTTATTTTTTTTTTATAAAAGCCAGTACCTCAGAGATACAGCGGCGCGGACATAATCCTCAAATTTCTACATTAGCACTTGACTATACCATTGCATAAGACGCCTTATACTGTGTAGTGCGTGTTTGTTTCAGAATGAGACGGGGATGTGCTGTGAGAGTTACAAAATAATGTCATGCAATTTTAAGGAAAAGTACTATATTGGGATTTATAGGTCTGTCTGTTTTGGGGAGGGATTTTTATGTACCAGTGGTATCGATATCTGGTATCAGTATCTGACTACTCAACAGTTGAGTATCGGTATCGGTCTGGAGAAAAAAAAAAGCGGTATTGAACATCCCTATTTCAAATATACGTATCTGTCTTCTCATTCGAAAGCGCCCCACGCCCACCTTTGCCTTCCTTAAATCCGCCCCTGAGTTATAGTACAGATTATTTTTTCAGTACCCTTAACAACATTTTCCGTATTTTGCACGGAATCTGGCGGGCATGCTGGAGACCGACATGATCGACGACGCACTTCTCCAACGGCCTCGGAGACGCCGTTAATGCGACTTCCCGCACGCCGCCTTGCGATTAAAAAAGCGGCGACAGCTCTCATCAGACGAGCCAACCTCGGGCGCGTGCGACGCCGTCCTCGTTGTCCGACACCTGCCAGCCGAGTGTGAGGCACGCTTGACTGCGCGCGCACACACTTTGACACACATTTGTGCACACATCAGCTTGGGCTGGCATCGCCTGCAGACACGCTTCCCACCACTGCCTCCCTCATTCATCTTTCATTAGCGCGGCGCTCACGGGAGAAAGCGGCGCACACGCTCGCTCGCACTCTCACACATCCACGCGCCACCCTCCCTCTATCGCCCGTAATCTCCCGGTTTGTCTCGCTCGTGTCTCGCAATCTGTCTTTTTTGATATCGCTCCTCCCTCGCTGCCTCCTTCTTCTTCTTGTCGCCTCGGCCTCGCTCGGTGCGTTCACCTCCCCCAGGGGCCGCTCAGCGCCATCTCTCTCTCTCTCTTTCTCTCTCTCTCTCGGACCCTCGTTCCCCTTTCGCAGCCTTGCTCTTGCACGTTCTCACCTCTCTTGTGTTCTTCCTCTTCCGCCACCTCGCCCCCCCCCCCTCTTCCTGTGCAGCGCCGTTTCTCTGACACTCGTCTCTACAAACCCGCCGCCGCCCGCCCCCGTCTCTCTCTCTCTCGCTCTCGCTCTATCTTCCTTTCATTTCGCTCTCCCTCGATGGAGGGGAAAGGCTCTTTGCCTCTAATTGCGGCTGTTCCGTTGCCATGGTGCATGTTGCTCGGCGCTGCGCTCGTTTGTGTGTGCGTGTGTTTGTGTGTGTGCGTGTGGCAGGCAGATGATTGCTTGCTGCCAGCTCTCGTTTCCCGGACGCCGATCGCGTTTCTTTGCGGCAGCAGGAGGGGGGGAGGGGGGGGATGCCAGAAATAGCCACCTCGCACACACATATACACGCACACACGCACACACACGCTAGCTTGCTCTCACCGCTGAGCTGTTCAGAGTAGCGCACACACAAATGCACATTCACCGCCTTTTCCTCTCCATCTGACATCCTTGACACATGTGACCCTCTCACATGCACAGACCTTTCTGTGTGTGTGCGTGTGCGTGCGTGTTTTCGTCCTGCGGAGGTTGTGTGGGGACTGCTGATTTATTTCACCTTTAATGGGAAGTGAAATGAATGTGAGCAGCAGCTGCGCCGCTCCTCTTGAGATACGGCGGTTAAGGCTAACCCAGAAAACACGCGGCGCCGCTCGCAGCCAGGCCGCCGCCGCCGCTTTCATTAGCCGGCGCGTTAAGACCCTTAAGACTTGACACGACTGCCCTCGGGTTGGCAGGTCGGATGCGGCTCGCTAGGCCGATTTTCAACCTGTTGCCAACCCTGCGGTGGGCGCGAGGTATTCTCTCTTCTCTCTCGCCGTCACAACTTTTTCCAAAGGTATTTTGGATGGTAAGTGGCGACCGATTAATAGAAAAGAAAACCTTCCAACCTTCTGCCGCAAAAGAGGATAAGAGGGGATTATAAGCAGATTTGCAAAGAAATCTACATAATCATCTTCTGCGCTTGTTCACCTGCAGTTCTGTCTTGAGTTTTTGTGCGTTTCCAGTAAAACATGAGAAAAATCACTAAAGAATAAATACCATTAAACGGGATAAAAGATGTCATGTTGACATTTGTTCTGGATTGGCCTGTATTGAGGCTCTTTGTTTACCTGTTCATTGTGCACTATTTGTCGTAAACCAGGATTGACATGTTCCAAATGTCAACAGCAGGCAGCACTAGGTCATCTTTCTAGTAGAGGTGTCAGGCCATAAATTTTTTTAATCGTAATTAATCGCATGACTTCAATAGTTAACTCACGATTAATCGCAAATTTTACATGTTCTAAATGTACGAAAAAATCTACAATAACATATATATATATATATATATATATATATATATATTTTTTTTTTTTTTTTATATAACTTTTCATACTCTTGTTAACAGAGTGTAAACAATTTTAAACTGTAAAAAGACGAGTGTGATATTGATTTGTGTTGAGGTCATTTTTCTGCCACTAAATTTGCATATATGCATTTGTAAGACATTGCTGACAGCTCAGTGCATTTTTCTTTTTATGTTAGGAGCTATCTAATCTTTGAAGTAACTTGCAAAAAAAATTTCAAATACACCTTGACTTTTACTGCTAAATTTTGACGTGGATGTGTCTGGAAACTGGAATTCCCCCCAGTACAGGCTTTCCTTTCCAAATAAGAGGCGGTCATTAAATGCACATTTAAAAAAAAAAAAATGTGGCGTTAAATTGTGACACCCCTACTTTCTAGTTACTATTCTTTAACTGGATCCATCCCAAAAACAATCAAAAATGCAGACTCATGTTAACATACCTTTATCTCTGGATGTCCTCTTAGATGAATTACAGGAAAACCTCATTTTCCTCCGTTTGATTCGTCTTCTTTGGACGAATATGTTCAATGCAGCATCATTTTTGCAGTTTCACCCCGAGTGACGCAAATCACTGCTGATGATGGCTCAATAGTCAAGCAGATTTGTCAGTGTAATAAGTGTGAGGATGCACGGCTGGAAATGAGAAAAATAAACGCAGGAGGAGGCTGCGCAGTTTCCACTTTCTTGGATGAATTACAAGAGACAATCGTTCGTCTCATTATGACTTTTTGCAGTTTTTCTCGACTGCTGAAAGTTCTTTGTTTTTAATCTGAATGCCAAACTTTGTCCTGCTCTGTTTTAACGAGGCTTTATAAAGCCCTCGACCTGATTGATCCATCCACTTTCCTTGGAGTGTTATGGTCCGCACATTTTTTGATTCTTTACCTAAAAACAAATACAGGAAAGCCTGGTTGTCGTTTTGTTCCGACTGATGCGTCCAATGTTCAAAAGTAGGAACTCCCAGACACTATTTATAGAGCCTAACCTGGGTTCCAAGTAGATTAATCATTGCGCCGTCATTGTAACATTTGAGCATACACAAGGTGAGGATTTACAAAAATAAACACAAATGGTACCATTAGCTTAGCGCGTATGATGTATTTTTTGTAAAAAAGTACATTGAGTAACCCATTTGAGTTGATTTGGTCTCTCTACCTTGAGGATTTCCACCTACGAGCTGGTATGGTTCGTATTCGCTAAATGGGAGTTCACAGAATTTTGGCTACCCTGTTGATTGCGTAATGCGAATAAATACGGAGAAAAAGTGTCAGTGGTAAAAAAAAAAAGTCGCAGCATCGTCTCCAAATGGAGCTTTTGTTGTTTTTCCACGGATGACCAAGCTGGTGTATTCCTCCCAGGCGGCACACAAGTAGCCCGGGGATGACTTTCCGATCGCCGAGGTCAACCGCGGCGGCCATTTATTTTCACCCCGCTCGCGCCGAAATCACCGCCAGAGCCGTACACATTGATTCCCCGGCTAATAGATCGATAAAAAAAACATTAGGGACACGCTAACCCTGCGAGGAGGACTAATGCGAGGTTAATCCAGGGTCAATTGCTGGCCGGCATCCTTGGAATTTGTTTCGACGGAGCAAAGCAACCTTGAGCGGGGCGGGATGTCGAATGGAGACTCAACAGCCAAATTGGCGATAGAAACGGGGGTGATGGGGAAACGTGTGCGCGGGACGGGGAGGATTTGGACGGGACGAGCGGGAAACGGCAGCTGGGAGAAGGAACGGAGCGCTCTGCCACTTTTCCGCCTCTCTGCTTCTCGCCGCCCTTGTAAAGTGCTGCGTGCTGTCGAAGCGGCAGCCAAGAATGTGTCAGCCCAGACGTCTCGCGCTGCCTAATGGGCTCTTAAACGCTGATATAAAGCTCGCCTCGCTCCTTTTCGCCCTCCCCCGTTTTCCTCCGGCTCGCCTCCCCCGCCCTCCCCCCTTTGCCGCCCGCGACGCTCGCTCTCATTACCTCTCGTTTTCACCCTTCCTTCTCGCTCTGTCACTCACTTGTCCTCTTCCTCGCGCTTCCTTCCGGTTGATCTGTCAACCTCACGCTCGCTGCCTTTTCACATCCTCCCCAAATCCCCCCCCCCCCCTTCCTGCTCTGTCTTTTTGGGCTCTATCCTTATCTTAACATTTCAGGGTGAACGGCTAGAAAAGGCAAAAATAAACAATGCTAATGTTAGCCCACCCTGTTGCTGGGCCTTAGCTCTGGACGCTACAGTGTTACACGCCACTAGCTTGTTTTTGGTTTTCAGTTGGGGTGTCAAAATTTGTGCGATAATTTTGAGTTAATTTAAAGTTCCTTTAACCCCACTATTTTTTTTTAACGCGCGATTTACCGTACCTTTCTTGGAAAGTCTGTACTGGGGGAATTCCAGTCACAATGCAGCAGACACGTCCACGTCAAAATTTTGCAGTAATAAATGTAATCATAATGCATATATTTGTAGGCACTGGGGTCAAGTGTATTTTACAATTTTAAAAATGTGCAGAGTTTCACAAGTTAACTCTTTCACTGCCAGACGTTTTCAGAAACGGGTTGTCCCCACTGCCAGCCGATTTAAGCATTTTGAGTGATCTTTCAAGGTCCACAGAAAATGTTGTGTTTGGACTATGGAAACGCGCATACTACCAAATGAAAGATTGGACTCTCAGCTTTCATCAGAAAAAAAAAGTTTGTTTCTACCTTATTTCGTTCTTCAGTAATCAACAATAGAAAATGGTTACTTTCACCGAAATTCTCTCTTTTGAAACAAAAAACGGAGAAAAAGAGCTTTTTGTGAAACGATGTTATTTCATGCACTCTAGTGAATTGTACACTTCTTTTTGTCCATGAATGATGCCACAAACACCTAAATAGTGCTTTACTTCTGTAAAACGCTTTCACCAACAATGAAAAAGTGTTTTTTGATTGCAAAATACGTTTATTTCCATTCAACAGTGTAACAATTTGACAAAACAATTTCGCAAACTATTTCCAAATGTGTGCAACTGTGGTACTACTTACAATTATGTGGATGTTTCAAATACAGTTTTTCCTTTTGTAACGCTCCCCTGCGTGCAAGGAGACGCCGCTGGACTCGCACAACAGTTCACTTTCACTTTCACATTGGTCCGTTTTGCGTGCAAACGTTACACTTTCTTGACGGCCTTTTTTTCCGGGGAATAAAAAGCAAGTAGCAGACTGTACACACTTCCTCCGATGAATATGCATTGGACTCGGGGCACTCTCCGTCGTCCGATCGAACGTCCGCCTGTGCGTGCTCGGTTGCGCTCCGCGTTACGACACCGTCATAGCAGCCGCGTCAGCGGTTCCAATTTCGCCGTCAAGCTCGGATTCACCTTCATCATCATCGAGTATGATCACCGTCGTCATCAATGCACTATTTTAGCGTTGGTCGATGCCTTTCGTCTTGTAAGTGTAGAGCTGCTTGCAAACGCTCGCCATTGCCCGTTCCCTCCTCCATCTAGCTCCATCTAACGTCTTCTACTGCCACGTCAATGCTTTCCAACCACGGAGTCACCCTCATCTTCATCATCTATGATGATCATCGTCAACAATGTGCTTTTTCAGCGATGCTTTTGGTCTTTGAAAAAAACGTCTCGGGTGTGAGCTCCTCGCGACCGGCCGCCATTTTTCCTTTGTCTTCCATTCTCATCTCCTGCTCGACGCTCTAGCTCCGCCTCTACTGACGCCCACCCGATCTTGTCAAAAGAGAGTCATCGCTGCCCTCTAGGGGCCAAAAATAGTCCTTAGGCACAACAGACAGACTTGAAACTTTGACCAGACATGCGGGAGGGTTTCCTCTACCCGTTTCAAAAAAAAAAAAAAAAATCATTGGATGACGTCTTTTGACGTCATTGGCAGTGAAGCGTAGGTTTTTACTTGACGTCTTTAAACGTCAGTGGCAGTGAAAGAGTTAAGTAAAGATTAGATAGCTCTTAGTATGAAACGAAAAATGCACTGAGCTGTCACCAATGTCTTACAAATGCAATTATGCCATCTAGTGGCAAAAAAATGACCAACACAAATCAATATCACACTAATTTTTTTTACAGTACAGTACATCTTTTTCATTTTAACTCCACCCATCCATCAATTATCTACCACTTAATCCAGGATCGGGTCCCGGGGGCAGCAGCTTTAGCAGGGAAGCCCAGACTTCCCTCTCCCCAGCCACTTCAACCAGCTCCTCCGGCGGGATCCCAAGGCGTTCCCAGGCTAGCCGAGAGACATAGTCTCTCCTGCGTGTCCTGGGTCGTCCCCGGGGCTAGATGCCCGAGCCACGTCAACTGGTTCCTCTCAACGTGGAGGAGCAGCGGCTCGACTCTTGAGTCCCTCGCGGATGGCCGAGTTTCTCACCCTATCTCTAAGGGAAATTACTTTTATGCTAACGAAGAAAAGAAAAAAATATTATTGTATATTCTGAACAGATATAAAATTTGTGATTAATCATGAGTTAACTATTGAAGTCATGTGATTAATTACGATTAAAAATCTGACACCCCTAGTTTTCAGTCTTGTTGTTGTTTTTCATGTGACGACGACTTATCGGTTGGCATATTTTATTGGTGTTGCTGGCTAAATTGAATCATGAGTTACTTTGCGATTCTCATTTGCGGATTCACTGGTGATCACTTAATGAGGCTAGGAATGACAATAACTAACACATAAAGTTTGCTAATGTTAGTTTACGCAATTACTGTGCCTTAGTCTCCATTTAGCTGCAGCGCTCCGTTTTCTTGCTGCCCTCAGTCTCCCTTTGATTTGATACAAGGCAATCAATCTCCTGTGTTGTTTTTCATCATGTCTTGTCGTCCATGTTTTTTTCTGTTTCCATCAATCAAGGCATGTCAAAACGTTTGTGAACCTACAGTATGTTGCCATGGTAACCATTGTCCTACAACTTGATTTTAAAATGAAACATTGTCCCACTCTGTTCCGCCAGGCTGCATAACGCCCTCTACCCACTGGATCCGTCGTTTTCCCTCACCCTCTTGCACGTGCTGTCTGCTCCACTGCACGGCTTGGCCAACGCCTTCGTCTTTGGTCTGGATCGGGATTGGTGGAGCCTACTGACCCCCACCGGCATGCAGGTATGTGTCAACCTCATGCTGCAAATCATGACGTTCGTCATTTGTTGCTTGTTTTGTTTTGGTTTAGCAATCATGGATCTCTTAGGAATCAGTTTGGATGGATGGAAGGATGGCTGATGGATGGATGAATGGGTGGATGGATAGAAGGATGGATGATGGATGGAATGATGGATGGATGGATAGATGGATGGATAGATGGATGATAGCTGGATGGATGAATGGGTGGATGGATGATGGATGGATTGGATTGGATTGGTGGGTGGATGGATGATAGATTGATGGATGGATGGATGGGTGGGTGGATGGATGGATAAATAGATGGATGGATGATAAATGGATGGATGGGCGGGTGGGTGGATGGATGGATAAATAGATGGATGATAGATGGATGGATGGGTGGATGGATGATAGATGGATGGATTGGATTGGTGGGTGGATGGAAGGATGGCTGATGGATGGATGATGGATGGATGAATGGGTGGATGGATGGATAGAAGGATGGATGATGGATGGAATGATGGATGGATGGATAGATGGATGATAGCTGGATGGATGAATGGGTGGATGGATGATGGATGGATTGGATTGGTGGGTGGATGGATGATAGATTGATGGATGGATGGATGGGTGGGTGGATGGATGGATAAATAGATGGATGGATGATAAATGGATGGATGGGCGGGTGGGTGGATGGATGATAAATAGATGGATAGATGGATGATAAATGGATGGGTGGGTGGGTGATGGATGGGTGGATGGATGGATGGATTGGATTGGTGGGTGGATGGATAAATAGATGGATGGATGAACAATACTGAGCTCTCCAGAAAAAAAGGATAAATAGATGGATGGATGATAGATGGATGGATGGGTGGATGATGGATGGATTGATGGATGATAAATAGATGGATGATGGATGGATGGATGGGTGGGTGGGTAGATGGATAAATGGATGGATGTTGGATGGATTGATGGATGGATAAATAGATGGATGGATGGCTGGGTGGGTGATAGATAGCTGGATGGGTGGATGGATGGATGGGTCGATGGTAGATGATGGGTGGATGGATAAATGGATGGATGATAGATGGATGGATGGATGGATGATAAATGGATGGATGGGCGGGTGGGTGGATGGATGATAGATGGATGGATTGGATTGGTGGGTGGATGGATGGATAGATGGATGGATGATAGATGGATGGATGATAAATGGATGGGCGGGTGGGTGTATGGATGATAGATTGATGGATGGATGGGCGGGTGGGTGAATGGATGATAGATGGATGGATTGGATTGGTGGGTGGATGGATGGATAAATAGTTGGATAGATGGATGGCTGGATGATAGATGGATGGCTAGGTGGGTGGTGAGTGTGTGGTTGGATGGATGGATGATAGATAGATAGATGGATGGGTGGGTGATGGATGGATGGATGGGTGGGTAGATGGATAAATGGATGGATGATAGATGGATGTATGAACAATACTGAGCTCTCCAGAAAAAAAGGATAAATAGATGGATGGATGATAGATGGATGGATGGGTGGGTGAGTGTGTGGATGGATGGATGAATGATGGATGAATGAGTCGATGGTAGATGATGGATGGATTGGATTGGTGGGTGGATGGATAAATGGATGGATGATAGATGGATGGATGGGTGGATGGATGTCATATTAGCTTAATTTCAAACAATTCTTTCAGTATTACGCAATAGCTCTGTTGTAATCTTATCAGTATTGCTGGCAAAACTATCTTTCCAATTCCCACCCCAAGAGACTTTAACAGCTGCTGTCCTGCCATTGGTCGAGCAGATTTGTCGGTTGCACGGCTGGAAAAGACAAAAATAAACACGCATGCTTGGTCAGTGATGAGTCACTGTTACCCAGCAGACATCAGTGCAGTCAGCGTGGGTTCAATTCCGACTCGGAGACGGTGCGAATGTGAGTGTAAATCGTTTCCTATCTCTGAGCTCTGTGATTGACTGGCGACAGGGCCAGCCCAGCAGGATCCAAAATAGATGGATGGAAACACGTTTGCATTAGCTTAGCCCGTTGCTGTGGACGCTCGCGGCAGTCTTACATGCTGAAGTTTCCACCGTGCTGTTTTTTTAGATGGATTTTTGGTTTTGCGTGAAAAAAGTAGGGATTTTTTATGCCACTTTTCTTCTACTACTTATTGAGTAGTCACCGATACCAACAAACTGATTAGAGATACCACCAGTATATCATTTTCTTTTCCTTGTAATTTCTAGTTTGTGATCATTTTTTGGTCTTTTTTGAGAATTTTTAGTTTTTAGATAATTTTTTTTCTTTTTCCTCCAAAAAAAATCTTTTGTTTTTTTTAAATATCCACCTTTTTTGCACAACTTTTTCATGTCAGCCTCCATTGTTCTTTCTTGTTGTTTGCTAGCATGTGTCTGATTCTGATTTACACGTTGAAAGTGGCGTTGTTTTCAAAGTTTCCCGTGACTACCAAAGCGGCGCCATTTTAGCACCACGTCGACTACAGAAAGCTTCACCATCAACTTGCTTATATTTGTCACTCTTAGTTTGTGCTAGTGAATTAAAAAAAAAAATCCTCAGCCTCACTTCTCTCTCTCTCTTGTCGGCGACCATGTTAGGATGTTTGCGCGTTTGAACCGTCGTCGACTGCACTTCAATAAACGCCGCGATCAATACCGCTCCCCGCTGATTTGTCTCAATCTAGCAACATTGACAGTATTTGCGGATATGAGCCGGCGCTAATATCGAACCACGAGAGGCGGGGGATCAAGTAGTCTCTTGTCTTCGTTTTGAGGACGCGCACGCACGCACGCACGCACGCACGCACACGCATTGTCACCCAGTCCGCATCGCCAGCCGGCCTGATAAGCGGCCATGAGCGCAAACTGGAAGAGAGGAATGTGTGGAATGACCTTCAACGCAAATGTCAATGTTTCGGCGTGGCGAGCGGGGGCGTGAGGGAAAAGAGGACGACACAAGTGAAATGGAATCGCGGCGCCTTCGTAAATCACGGGGAAAATGATGTTTGTGTCAGGGAACGAGGGTACGGAAATCGGCGACGCGCGCGCCGGTGCCAGTCAGACAGGCTCCGTGTGCGTTCGTGACTAACAGCCGGTTGTTATTCATCTTGGCATGCGACTCCCGGCAGCCCCCCTCGCATCAGGTGCGAGATTGGCAGGAGGGGGGGGCGTTTGGGCGACAGGGAGGTGGTGACGGCGGAGGTGGGCGCTTGTGAGAGCGTCAAAACATTCCTTCCTCGGCGCAACCAATCTACGCTTTCATCAGACACCTCATCGCCAGCTCAACACCCCCCCCCCACTCCTCTCAGCCCTCGTAGCAGCTGCTGGCTGGCTCGCTCGCTGCCTCCCTCGTTCTTGCTCTGCCGCCTATATTCAGCCTTCACGCGCCTTTCCAGGCGCCTTCGCATTCTTTCAAATTCAAAGATTGCACCTTGACTTGACCTCCAAGTAATTCGTGACCCTTAGCCTGGCGGACCGCCGGTTGTCGAGCTAAAATCTAGAGCTGTCAAAATTCATCGATGAATCGACAAGTAAGCAATTATCAAAATAATCGACAACTATTTTAATAATCGAGTAATCGTTTGGGTCCAAATCCAAATCCTCTGATTTCAGCAGATCAGTAATTGTTCACTGGTTTCTGTAGTGTTTAATCAAAATAAGACATTTGCAAACATCTGTTTTTACTTTGGAAAAACGATGACCGAAATTGTAACACAGTCAACAACAATCCTCCTTTTTTTTTTTTTTTATCTCTATACGAAGTACGAAATAACCACCAATCACTGCTTAATAAACAGTAATAAGGGGGGAAATGCACTTAAATGCCAAATTAAAATGAATCCGATTAATCGATGGAATAATCGATAGGTTAATCGATTCTAAAAATATTCGATAGTGACAGCACTATTAAAATTTACAACCAAGTTTATGGTGTACCGAACTACTACTTTAATATTACCGCTTTGGTGATCGTGTGAAACTCTGAAAAGCGCGTCACATTGAACATGCTAATCAGAATTAGCCACATGCTAACAAGGAAGGACCATTTTATTTTGTTTCATGAAAAAGGTGTTTTGCAAAAAAAAAGGTAGATATTTTCCCCCCAAAACAAATATGTTGTTGCCAGAAACATCGGACATTTTTGGGGGGATTTTGGTAATTTTATTTCCCCAAATGACGACTTTATCTAAACTAAAAGATGACTTTCATGAAGAAAAAAAAGATCTAACTTTTTCTCAGGGCTGAATGGAGTAGGCAGTCCACCAGGCTTATAAAGCATCGGGGGAAACTCTGATGTTTTCTTTGAAGTTTCACATGACTACCAAAGCAGTCCCAAATTTAAAAAAAAAGAAGTGGGTTTTGCTCGTAAGACATTGCCAGGCGAACTGAAAGTCAGCACCCAAGAGACCCGTAATCGGATATTTTGTCCCGCTTGTGTGAACGTGCTGTGCTTCTTGTTGGAATCAAGGCCTTGCGGTGGCGTCTTTTGAACGTGACCTATTCTTGGTGGCGGCAAAGTCATTGACAACTCCACATCTTTTCTCCCTCCGGTTCTAATCAATGCAGATTTGAAATGTTGCACGCGCTAAGCAACTGCTATAATAATTACGACGCGGCAAAGTATGCAAATGAGGACCATTTCTCTGGGGCTGTTGTTCTAACAGCAGATTGTACAAGCGTCACCTCCGCTTCTCACGGCGTTTGTCGGCCGGCGCTTTCCACTTTGTTTTGGTCCGCACCAAACAACCGCTCGAATGTCTTTCATTTATGACCAGCGTGGGAGCAAACGCCAGCCCCGATTGCGACACCCTTTTGGGCCGTCTTCTTGGCCCCGCGTCGCCTTCCAAATGTAGGCCACGTGTTTTGCGGTTGTCTGGACCGTGACGATTCTCGGAAGGGAATCAAATGCCGTCTTTGTTGTCTCTGGTGGTGAAGCGTCGATATTAAAAATAGTCGCTGATGTGCGTGAGATCAGAGGGTTATTTGTAATTAGGCCCTTGTCTGACGGTCTAAATGTCAGCCAGCCAACGCACGTCTGTAAAAAAAAAATAAATAAACATGAACTGAAAACACTTTCTTCAGCGCGCTTGAACAACACTTGCGTTAATGCGAGAGGTAATGCTAGCTCGATATGCTTTTGGCACTAGCTCGTTTACTCATTCCAAATGGCATCGTGTGTATATGGATATCGTGATACGGCATGGAAAAGAAAAAAAAAAGCTAGCACAGTGCAAACGCAACTTGCAGTGGCATTTAAAAATCGTCTCCCGGGCTCTTCAGATGGAGCCAAAGCAATAACAAATGCCAGTGGTGTTTTTTTTGTGTAATAATTCAAACTGTTACTGTTGCATTTCATAACAAGAAGCCCCAATTCTGAAAGAAAATATACCCGCTGTTCTATATATTTATTTAATATTTGGTTTATTTGAGAATCGGGCTAGACCCGGCCGATAAGCGGCGCCGATTTGAGACATTTTGACAAATATCGCTATTTTTTAAACATCTGACTGGCGATATAAAGTCAATCTCAAACCATTTTAATCTTACGGATGTATTTCATTAAAATTTTCAGTTCACTTTATGGGAGATGCTGCTGACTTTGGGAACCTTCTGAACCTTTTGTTTTGTTTTTTTTTTACATTAAAACAAAGAAATGTGAATGTTTAAGATTCCAGGTATTTTTAAATTTTGGAATAAAAAAATATTTACAGTCGAAAACTATAGAGAGATATGGCATTTACGTGTTTAAGTTAACATTTAACTTTTTATGACGTACTGATAACTAGGAGTGGGTCTCACGTTTCGATTCCGATTTTTGGGTCTGCGATTCAATTCGTAATCGATTTTTGATTCAGACTGATTTGACTGACAATGATTTCTGCTTCAATTTATAGATGCGCAAAGAATCGTAATGATCTACTCCAGTCTGACTCGCTAATGCTAATTAGCGCGCTACTCGCGGCACTTTTATCACTCAAAAGAACGGCTATTCATACAAATCGCTTCAGGAATGCGTACAGAGATGCATCTTAACATTACTCACTGGCCTCTGCTCTTCCTACACTGCAAAAAAAACACAACTTTTATTGGAATAACTGGATTGTAACTTTTTCCTTCTACTCTCTAATGTGGCTACAACTGCATCGTATCAGAACGCGCGGAACCACACTGCCCCTAAGTGGCCAAATCGTGTACAACATGAACAGCGTTCCCAATAAAGGCACACACAAACAAGGGCAAGACAGTATAAAATCATATAAATTAAATCAATTTTGAGACATTTAAAATTGATTCTGAATCGTACTAAATGAGAATCGTGATTCTTAAGAGAATCTATTTTTTTATTTTTATTTTTTTCACACATCCCTGCTGATAACCTTGGGAGCTCCCTGAACATTTTGTTAGAAATTTAAAAGGATGTCTGTTGTCTAAAGCTAAAAAAATAAAACATTTTATTGTTCAATAAACATGCTTTAAGACATAACAAAGTCAAGATTTGCATTTGTATTTTTTTTTTTTTAATTGATGGCAATAATTATAAATATTGGCTCCAAATATCGGTTATCGTCCTCCTTGACTATTAATAATCGGCAGAGAGAGAGCGAGAGATAATCATTTCTATACTGAGGCTTTTTGCCCGCATTTCCTGTTTGATTGAAATGTTTTGACAAAAGATAAGCCACTTTAACGTTTCTCATTGTTTTTCCTCACTGCCTCTAATGCGAACCAAACCGTGACCTCAAAAGGCACGAGATGTTCATGTCGCTTCTCTTTTGATTGTCATGCTTATGTCTCCTTTTCCATCTAAGGAGCCGTAACGGCGACTTTTTTTTCCGCCACTTTTTGTTTTAGTTTGAGCGAGAGTCAAAAAACGGTTCAACTTGACCGCATGACCCGTTTGGTGTCATAGTTTGGTTTCATGTACCAGTCGTCTAAACAGGAACGGGCGCTAAAACAAAAAACGGTGGAAAGTCGTTAAGTGCGTTCCAATTCTTTGAGGCCACAAGATTCAATCAATAAACATCTTGCAAAGTCATCTTAGTGTCTAATTAAATATTGACTTTGTGGCAACTAGTAGATATCATATTAAGTTGAAGTTTTCAACAAACATCCCGTTTGTAGTGAACGCTCCCTATCAACTTTCACAGCACGGAGGCTTTTTTTCCCCGGGGGTCCCGTTTTATGACTTTCTGGGGGTGATTTTTGGGGTGAAATTTGTCCGTTTTCACCACTTTTCAGAATCAAAAGGCGTTTTTTTTTTCCAGCAAGGAGTCATTTCAAGAGGGCTCGGCACCGCTTGCTCAGGTTCTAATAATAGGACAGCATTCCAGGAGTCCCCTAAATAAAGATGAAGGAAGAAAACGGAACAACGTCATGTCTCATGCAGTCGTCCCACATTGAGGAATGAGAATAGCACGGAGCCGACAACCAAATGTGAGCTTTAAAAAAATATATAAAAAAAAAAGTCGGAGTAAATAAAAAAATTTAATCGTAATTTATCGCATCACTTCATTAGTTAACTCACGATTAAGCACAAATTTTATATCTGTTCTAAATGTACAATAAAAAAATCTATATTTTCATACTCTTGTTAACAAAAGTGGAAAAAAATGCTAAGCTAAAAGAAATTGTTCAAATGATTTTTTTACGTCTATAGCCGTCAATGGCAGTGAATGAGTTACAAACTAAATCCTTTAACCAGTTAATTTTTTTTTATTTAAAATAAAATATAATATAATATTTTTAATTATAATGTACTTGATATTTAAGAAGAATTGATGTTCCATAATTAATATCGGATTGAAGTGAATTGATTCAAATTGGTGGTAGGGGATTGAAATCAAATCAAACTGAAATCATGTGACTAAATCGATACTCAGCCTACTCTTTTTCTGTTAGAATAAATGTACATAAGTTATCCCATATTTACTCTTATAGTATTGCAATGCACATTTTATTTGTATCTAATTTAGTGAACCCAATTGTTTGTTATCATCCATTGTTGGCATGGATGGACGTCAACAATTAAGTTTGTCATAGGAACTCCCCCCCAAAAAATCGGTGTGAGATTACAATCTGTAACTTTGTCATTATTTGTAATATATTTTATGAATAAAAGTAACCACTAAACAAACAAAACAAAAAAAAAACACTCTTTAATGCAATATAAAAAAATGTATAGAAAAAAGAAGAGCTGCTGTCATTGTTAATGTCACAGAGGCTGCCACTGAGTTCAAAGCACGTTTTCCATTTAGTCAGACAAATCAACGCTGATTGAAACGTAGCCTCCCATTAGCGGAATTTACAAATTGGGGCCATTAAGGAAAGCGTCGGACTCAAATTGTCTGGAAGGCTTTAGAACGATGCCCTGTTGTTTCATTAATGACAATCATATATATATATATATATATATATATATATATATATATATATATATATATATATATATATATATATATATAGTTAAAGAGTTAACTGATTAATTAATCGCAAAGAAATGATTGCATTAATCATGTATTAACGCAAATTAATGCCACTATTCATTTTGAGCGCCGATGATCCGTTAGCTTGACAGCGGATGGCTACGTTTAAAGTAGCACAGGTTGTGTTTTAGCAATAATTATTATTATTATTTTTTATTTATTTTTATTTTTATTTTTTCTGGAGAGCTCAGTATTGTTCATTCGGTAATTTTACCGATTTGACATGTCATCATCATTGCTCTCTCTTTTTTTTATTTTATTTTTTTTTTATTTTGTATGTGGGTGAGAATGTGCATGTGCGTGCGTGTGAGTGTGTATTCATCAGTTCACCTAAAACCTATTTAAAAATAAAAATAAAAAGTCCCGTACCGTTCACCTAAACCGAACACTTCAGAACCCAGCCAGTTTTAGCAATAATTATAATTAAATGCATTCAAAGTAAAGCATTTAATAAATGCTCGCGAATCACATTTAGAATATTTGTTCATGTCAAAATATTGGGATCTTTTTTTTTTCACATTTACAATTATGCAAGTAATTAATTGATTAGAAAAAGAGGGAAATGAGCGTGCGCAGTGGTTAAAAAAAATGTTGAAGACGTCCTCATAATATTAAAAGAGTTAACACATAACCGGTGCTCTTCAAATTTGGCGGGACATTTTTTTGATAAAAAAGCCTTTTTATATTAACTCATTCACTGCCATTGACGGCTATAGACGTCAAAAATTAATTTGAACTATTTAGATTTTTTAAAAAAATCTCACTTTTGTTAACAAGAGTATGAAAGGAAAATGTTTTTATTATACATTTAGAACAGATATAAAACATTTCAGGCGATTACATTTTTTAATTGAAATTAATTGCATGATTTCAATAGTTAATTCCCGATTAATCACAAATTTTATGTCTGTTCTAAATGTACAATCATTTTTTTCTAGGTTTTCATACTCTTGTTCACAAAAGTGGGGGGTGGGAAATTTAACTAATAGAAATAGTTCAAATGAATTTATGACATCTATAGCCGTCAATGGCAGTGAATGAGTTAAGCAATTAATGATGATTAAAATGTGATTAATCTGATTTTAAAAAAAATATCGTTTGACAGCTCTTCTTTTCATATTAAGAGCTTTTTCATTTTTAACATGAAGTAGCTTGCGAATCTATATATATATATATATATATATATATATATATATATATATATGTATATGTATTTATGTGTGTGTGTGCGTGCGTGCGTGCGTGCGTGCGTGCGTGCGTGCATCCCAGTCCAAATATTGATCTTGTGGCTGACTTCGGCTGTGGGAAACATTCAAGTGGGTCGTTCTAAACTGTTAGATATCAAGAGCCCTTTTCACACTGCAGTTGCAGCTTGCCCTATTAAGATAATTGGATGTGTGGCGACATCAACCCATCAGTGATAAATGCTTTTGTCACAAAGGGGTGTGCACACTTATTCTCGGGCGTTAAACATCACACTCTGGTCACTGGCGTCATTACACCTCACACGATATCGGAAACTATCAAATCCTTGGGTTGACTGTGAACATCCAATTTTTGGGGGGAAATCTGTGAAAATGCCAAATTTGGGCCTGATTGACTAAAATCCCAATCAGCGAAGATGGCTGAGTTTCCATCGGGTCAATCCCACGTCTGAAAGGCAGGCAAAAAGTTGCACGTAGCAGCTGGCGGGCTAACTTTTCCGCTCATGGAAACATTTTTGAAATGCCAGAAACAAAGAAAATCAGCATAACATATTCAGCAACGCCGTTTCGGAGATTCCGAATGATCGAACTTGGAGACGGTCACAAGAAGGAGTCATGTCATAGCGGCTCTGTTTATTTTTGTACCTTAAATCTGGTTTTGATATATTAAACTCCAAAATCTCCCATTTGCCGCAGAACTCTGAGCTTTACTTGCAGCCCTTATTCTCCTCTTATTTTTTTGGGGTCCTCCAATTTTGTTTTTCTTCCTTAGTGTGTCTGCTAATCCAGTCAAAAGCCCCGTCAGGTATCAAGCTATCAAATCCCAGGTGATTGTCAACTTTGTGTATCTCTCAGCTGGCCCTGCGGTCACGACTGTGTGACGGGACGCGGATCGGCGAGTACCACGCCGGAACCGTGCGCTACACCCAAGCCCAATTGGCCGACCTGAGCGGCGACGACGACGAGGACGCCAACACACTTTTCTACGCGCCTGACATGACCCTGAAAGAACGAGGGGGGCCCTGAGGGAGACAAAGACGGCGAGGATCGTGCGGCAGGAGGCGGCGGCGGCAGCGGCGGCGGCTTCCTGACAAAGAGAAATGCGGTGGATTAGAAAGCGAGAGGGAGGCAAAGGAGGTAGGCAGAGAATGGAAGGCAAGATTGGGGGGAAAGTCAGGCAGATAGAAGCCGGAGATGAGCTGTCAGGTTCCATTATTAATCCCCTTCCTTTACTATTTAATATCCTAAAGACGCGCGCGCACACATACTGAGCAGGCCCGCCTGCAATACCACAACCTCGGGACAAGGAAAAAAAAAGAAAAGAGAAAAAAAAGCGCCTTGCGGTGTTAAAAAGGTTTCCGCCGCATCCCCGAGGTCTTAAAACGTTCCTCATCGCTGCCCTCAGGACTCCCTCAATCCGCACTTTTGGCACACCACCAAGATAGAGGGGGGAGGAAAAAAACAAGGGGGGAAAAAAAGCCGCTGAAAGGCAATCATAACAAGGTGCAATTACCTTTTCACCTCGCTGCAGGAGAGGAGGTGGAAAAGCAGGCCTTTTTTAAAACGCCGGCGCGTGCCGCTCCGCTCGCCGGCGCACGCACGCTCGCATAATTCACGGCGACTTATTTATACATGAGGCGGATGCACAGCGGACGGGAAATCTGCATTCAGGATTTGTTTCTGCCTTTGCCTCCAAAAAAAAAACCATACATGTCCATTTAACCTTGTTTCTTTGATAAGCAATTGCACTAAATTTCATTTGGTCAATTAAGAGAAAA
Source organism: Vanacampus margaritifer (assembly GCF_051991255.1). Taxonomy (NCBI): domain Eukaryota; kingdom Metazoa; phylum Chordata; class Actinopteri; order Syngnathiformes; family Syngnathidae; genus Vanacampus; species Vanacampus margaritifer. Next base: position 14,906,810 of record NC_135442.1, read on the forward strand.
TGAGCAAACAATTAGTCCATTTGGGGGATTCCATTTTCTCGAGCGGGGTACATACATACTGATTTTTAACATTCTTCTTTTTTGCTGAGCTTTCTACAAATGTTCTTGATCCACACATCTTTGTCAGATTTAATAGTCTTTACAAATGTTTGTACATCTTAACTCTTTTCCTGACAAACATTATCCAAAAAAGTGCCAGACGATTTTCAGCATTTTCACTCATCTTTCAAGGCAAACAGACTATCGTATGACATGGTGGATACCATATGAAAGATTCGACTCCATTCTTTCATTAGAAAAAAAAAGTATGTTTTTACTAGGGCCACTGATTATAATCGGCCGATTATTTTCCTCTTAAAACGTTATCATCGAAGAAGACCGAAGTTTCCAATGCTGTGAAAGTACCCTGAATGCACCATTTTGCTTGCATAGCATTTGCAATTAGCAAGTGTGTAGCGTATGTTATTCTGTTGTCCTTAAGCGTTCTTTAAGCTGTTTGATCACACCCCAGTTGGAGCTAACTGTAAAACGAAACACACGACGATAAGAATTACATCCACTGTATATTTAAATACAAAACATGCTTCGTTTTGAAAACATCGCTAGCCTAGCACTAATGCTAAAAGTGAAGGGAGGATCCCATTCAAATGCTAACAGGAAGTTAGCATCAACTTCAGGAGTGTTTTTCCTTCAAACAATGAATATTTACACACAAATGCTGCGGGAGAACAATGCATTAAATATATTTTTTTTAATAATCGGCAGATTAATCGGTAATCTGTATTGGGGGTGGTTCTCAGTCATTAACATAGCCCGACCCGACCTTTGCTAAATTTGATTGAAAGTCGAGGGAAATGCTCAAATGTACCCCCGTTATCAATATGCCCGATCCAATCGACAAGATCAGAAATCACGGCTAAACACATGATTATCATCTGAAAAAGATCTGATTTAAAATTGTCTTAATTTCTGAAGTTAGGTATAACATATTTTATTAATTTACTTGAACCTCTACTGAATTGCAGCTATCTGTATAAAAAGATATCATGTTGGCATACAGTTATAAATCAATAGTAATAATAATTATAGAAAATTAATAATATTAAAATAAATAAATAAAATATCTTGGCATCATCTTGGCATACAGTTATTAAAAAAATATTTAAAAAATATAATAATAATAATAAAATAATAAAATACAAATAACGAATAAAAATAATAATAAAAAGATAAATGTGAGCACTTGGATATGGGCTTCATTGCATAGGTATTGGATTGAGACTCTATTGGCAAATACTCCAAATCAAGTGACTTGGACTAAAAAAATAATAATAATGCAACGGGATGTCCCTCATATGTGTACCCCACCTTATCAACAATCTAACGATGGCTAACACTTCCATGAAGTTTCTAATGTCATTGAAGCCTCGCAGTAACACGGGACGTTGACATCAGCTCATTTCAAAGGTTAATGACTCATTTAGGCTCAGCCAAATTCGACCTTGATTGACGATGATTGGTTGAAAATATAACGGTCATTATCCCAGATGTCAACATACATAAATATGTAGTATACAGACGACAGTAAAGACCTAGTTAAGTGGACACGTGTTGACCTTTGACCTTTGTTTACTTGTACACGGTTCGATGTCCAGGGAAAACCACATATCTCCAAATTTTTATTAATTTTTTTTCCGTCCGTAAATGTATGAAAATCCTTTTTGGATTCATTGTCTTTCCTGTAAGTGGTCAGTGCACGGGCCACATTTGAATTCAAATATTTGCTATCTGTGTAACTGTAATTATTTTTTTTCACAAATCTATGCAATTGGTTATTTTTGCACATTTTTGACCAATCAAAAGTGTTGAAAACGTCTGCACTGTTTAACGGCGTCATGGAAATAGTTGAGCAAACAGCGTTTTGGGGGTCACCTGAAAAGTGATGATTTTGGAGGTACGAGTATTATTTGATATTCGGTGTCCAGAAAAGACACAGGAAGTGTGCTGTTTGGGTTCGAGGCAGCTATTTAAGCACCACCTCAAAACGAATTTCATTCTGCAAAATGAAGTCATGTCTGTTGAGTAGAACCACAAAAAAAAAGTCTCAAGGCACCATGGCCGAAAAACACAAAGGAAGTCTGCCATTTTGATTTCTAGTGGCCATTTTAGTTTCATTTCCAATTTCCTTTTAGAAAGAGCTCGTCCTCGACGTTTTGATTCTAAATCTGAACCACAAATGCTAACTAGACAGATGACTGATGCTCGATTTGAAGGAAGTTGAGCTTTGGTCATTGCTTGTGGGTACGCCGTGACAGAAAAATGACACGCAACTCTTAATGACTGACTATTTTGTTTTTTAAGCATAAATTCAAAAAGCAAACGCAACATTTGAAGCAATTTAACCTTTGGGCAATGACAATGGATTTCTTCAAAATGTGTTTTTATTTTTATTTTTATATGAAATGTTACATGTTTTTGTTATACTGTATTTATTTAAAAAAATAAAAATAAATAAAAATTAAATGTACATTCTATTTTTGTATGTGCCTGTGAAGATGACGGTCATCGAGCTGCCTTACGAACAACTACACAAATATCTTGCCCCCCCCCCCCCCCCCCACACCTCAACGGTGTCCGAGTCCAACAAAAAGGTAAATGATGCCACGTGGCGAGCGCTGCCTAGCAACAGCCTCTGCTAGTCCATCATCTCACGGCCTGTGTCAGCGTTGGCGAGCAGTGATTGGCAACATAATCATTTAAATTCAGCCTCCATTTTGTTGTTGTTGTTTTTTTTTAAGGCAGCTGCCGGCGTGAAGTGACCACTGTCACTCGCCTCTTCCTGACGACTTGAACTAATGACCCGGCACTTGACCCCTTTTCACCCCCTCGAGCTGTTGAACTTTCCCGCCGGGTGTCAGTGACACCGCCGCGCGACTGAGTTTGCACTTTAACGCAGCTTGGCCACCATCTTAGTCCAATACACACACTGACTGGCATCCTTTTTTTTTGGGGGGGGGGGGGGGGGCACCGTGGCTTGACTTTCACTCCATCAAATAAATGAGCAGCAGAGCCGTTTCATAACAAAGCTGCGCCTCAGTGTGTTTATTTCATTCGCACGCCGCTGGCTTTGCAAAGTGTGCCGAGCATAAATGGAATACGTTATATCAGGGATGCTCCAAAGTGCGGTACGAGTACTGCTCGTCGTACGCAGGTTCCCTCTAGTGGTAAACAAAGGGATCACTAAATTAGATACAAATAAAATGTGCATTGCAATACTATGAGAGTAAATATGGGATAACTTATGTACATTTAAAAGAGTAGGCTGGGTATCGATTTAGTCACATGATTTCAGTTTGATTTGATTTCAACCCCCCACTGCCACCCCCCACCACCACCAATTTGAATCAATTCACTTCAATCCGTTATTAATTATGGAACATCAATTCTTCTTAAATATCAAGTACATTATAAAAACTCCTCAACCATTAAATTCCTAATTAAAATATATATTTTTTTTATTTATTTTAAATTAAAAAAAATAATAAATAAACTGGTTAAAGGATTTAGTTTGTAACTCATTCACTGCCATTGACGGCTATAGACGTAAAAAATTCATTTTAACTATTTCTATTAGCTTAACATTTTTTTCCACTTTTGTTAACAAGAGTATGAAATTATAGATTTTTTTTATTGTACATTTAGAACAGATATAACATTTGTGATTAATCGTGAGTTAACTAATGAAGTGGTGCGATTAATTACGATAAAAAAAATTTAATCGCCTGAAGCCCCTAATTTTTAATAATCTTTTCTTTTTTTAAATCGCATCAGGCGATTAAATTTTTTAATTGCAATTAATTGCATGACTTCAATAGTTAACTTACGATTATTCACAAATTTTATATCTGTTTTAAATGTACAATATTTTTTCTAGGTTTTCATACTCTTGTTAACAAAAGTGGAAAAAAAATGTTAAATAGAAATAGTTCAAATGAATTTTTTACGTCTATAGCCGTCAGTGGCAGTGAATGAGTTAATGAAAGTAACTTGTGTTATAATCACTTTGTTACACAAACATTGACATCAGCAAGGATGAGATTCTAATTCAATCATTGTAAATACAAATTTAAAAGATTCTGAATTGCCTTAAAGTGCAATAATAAATCAGGTCTTTCTAAATGTAAGAAAATACTTTATATTCACGTGAACAGTAAATTTCAAGAAAACTGTAAGATACAAAGAATTCGGCCTTTAAAATTCTACTTCTTATGAATTTAGGCTCAAAAGGTAAAATCGATTTAATATTGTTTATTGGATTTATTAATTTTTTAAACCCAACCCTGAAAAAAATAATTGAGGCAAAAGTCACATGCAGGCACTGTAATATTTCTATTTCTAATATCTCCCCCAGCGCGTGCTTGACTTTGCTTCTGCTTGCTTAAGGCATGCGTAGAGCTTCTATTATGGAGGGGAAAAGCCAGCGCTGCTAACGACAATAAAAACATTTGAACTCACGGAGGCAGCAGTTCACGCTATTCTCTGTCCAGCAGCAGCACATCACTGTTTACTAAAGTGCAGAAGGGCTCGCTCACAGACACATTTTTCCAAATCGGCAGTCAACAAAAACATTTACACGGTTGTTTAATTTCAGACTTGATGGGTGGGCCGGCACTCCAGACACACAATTTGTATTTGTATATGAGCCATTAAAAAGTCAATTTTCCATAATATGTTCTCTTTAATATATGCCGTGTGTGTCATCCACTCAGGACAAATAAATGCCTTCCTGTCTGGAACACTAAATGGCTAGTAATTGCAATTATTTCACTTCTTTGGCACTATTGTTCACACGCAGCGTTAACTGCTGACTTCATTTGAACGCCATTGCTTACCAAAACAGCAGCACCTACTGAAACTGACGTGTGGTATCTTCCCAAATATCCTGCAATAATTGTCATTACGAGAACAATGTTGTCATGTCATGTGAAAAAAATCCCTGCTTGGTTAATATTAACAATGAAGTCTCAACTTTATTTATGCAGCGCTTTGAAACAACATGCTGTACAAAATAAAAAGACAAACACAGTAAGAAAATAATAATCACAAAACCCTCCTTTTTAACAGAAATATCTCTCAAAATGGGGGGGGGGCGATGCCAGCGGGACGTGTGTGGCCTCAGGCCACATGTTTGTTTTTAGTTGTTTGTTTTTTCCCTACGAGAATAAAGTGTAATTGCACATCCACTGCAGTAGGTGGCAGTGGCGCTCTCATTGTCAGATACTGTGCAAATCAAATACATTTTATTTGTATAGCACATGTAAAAATCCATAATTTAAAAAAATATAAAAAGGGGTGTTTAATCGTAATTAATTGCATGATAATTTTATATCTGTTATTAATGTACAATAAAAATATATAGGTTTTCATAAAAAATGAAATGAAAAATGGTTAAACTAATAGAAATAGTTCACATGAATTTTTGACGTCTATAGTCGTCAATGGCAGTGAATGAGTTAAAATATGTACTGTAAAAAAGTGTGACTGATTTGAGTTTGTTATTTTTCTGTCACTAAATGGCATAATTGCATTTGTAAGACAATGGTAACAGTTCAGTGCTTTTTTCTTCTCATATTACGAGCTAACTAACTTTTAACTTGAAGTAACTTGTGAAATTATGCACAATTTAAAAACTTTAAAATACAACTTGACCCCAGTCCCCACAAATATATGCATTGTTATTCAATTTATTACTGCTAAATTGTGTTGCAGTGACTCCTTTGCACAACTTTCAATGCTTTTATTTTGTTAAGTTCTCGGATGCGCTGTGACGCCGCTCTATTGCAAGCGAGCACATCGACACTTTCACTTTAAACCTCACGAGGTATTTTGTGACGTTTGCTGGCTAAAACATGCTTCACATCTAAAGATCAAGTGGCTTGGGCGTCACTCCAAGTGACAAGACGCCGTCCATTCAACTCATGAACACCTCTTGGAGAGAGAGCTGGAGCAACAGTTAGCTCGTTGCTAACGGCTAACCGAGTGCGTTCTTTCAAGGAGGGAACGGGTGGAAGTGCTACACTGTCAAAATGGCTCCTTAGTTGAGGCTTACCAAATAAGGGGCTTTCGTTAATCGAGCGTTAAAAAAAAATGAATGCCGTTAAAGGCATTTTAAGTTAACGAGATATTAACGCGATTATTTTGGCACCCATAGTGTGAAGTAATATCCGGTCGAAACATTCAACGTTTATCCGGACTTGCCAGCGGTTATTTGCAAAACTTGTTTCCATCGGCAAAATTCGCATTTTCTTCTTTTTGATACGCTAACCCTTCTAAGCGTAAAAACTTTTTTTGCAAATGTTGGGCCCTTTTTCGAATTTCTAGCGTTTCCATTCAGTTTTATTTTCGCATTTCTTGAAAATTTGAATAAAAATGGGTGGATGGAAACCCAACTAGTGGTAGACAGGAAGAACAACATGCATAACATTATGAGAAACAATAATGCGGCAGTAGCAAAGTTGTGGTGTAATAAGAAAGGTCGTAATATTATGTGATCACGCCGGGCCATGAGAAGAAATTCGTAAGACTATGAGAATGAAAGTGCATTGTTACGAGAGAGAGAAAAAATCAGTGTTGTGAAAATTATAAAGTAAGAACTTTGAAAGTTGTAGTTCAAGAAAAAGTCGTAATGCTGTAATGTTATGAGATTATTTCATGAGAAATAGTCTTTCTACAATGAAAATCAAATCTGATGATCTGGAAAAATGTCAACAGAAACCCAAGCCACGGCATTGAGGAAGAATTCATGCTGACTGACGATTTTAACACCTCGGTTGTATCCTTTTTCCCTCATGCGAGTTACTGAGATGTTCATGGTTCTAATATTACCAAAACTTTTTATTCATAGAAAAGATCCAGTGGCGTAATGGTCTTAAATCATGGCTATTAATTACGGGTCGCACCCTGCTGGCCCCCTCCTTGTCTGCACATCTGCTTAACTGGATTTTGATGGAAGAAAATTGAGCGTCATGTCCTCCAGAAATCCCGTCTTTTCTTCATTGGCAGCACCCGTCTCAAAAAGGAAGGACGGCGTACACATGCTGCAACATTTCACGGCTCGCGCCACTGAAGCCGAGGAAATAAGCGAATCTCCCCGTCATGCGGGAAGAATTATTATTCGCCCCCCCTCGAATCGTGGCATGCTTCGTAATTGGATACAATTTAACAGCCGCGGCCCACGGGCATGTCGGCAGGCGCGCGGCCTACTATTAGCTCGCCTCGCCTCGCCGCCCTATCATTTGTCACATCTGTGTTTGTGTGCTTCTGTGTGTGTGTGCGCGCGCGTGACACCAGAAACCCGAGCCATTGTTGGCGTCCGGCCATGACGCACAGAGGAGGGAGGGAGGGGGCAAGGAGGAGGGGTGTGGGGGGTGTTAGGCAGAACGGCGGCAACAGCCGACTCCAAAACAAGGCGGAGCTTTGTCACCTCAGCACGGGCCCGACGGCTGCTCGGCGCTCCTCCGCCCGCCGGGAGCGCAGCCTGTTGTTTATTACGGTACAGCCATCAAACAGCCTCCTCCCTGGACGCTTTCGCTTAACAGCGAGATCACAGCCCGCACGCAACCGCCGCTTCAAAGCGCAGCGCCTCACATCAAATAGTTCAATTAGCCGCTTTGACTGGGGGCTGTTTGCCCTTTGCCTCGTCCAATCATCAGCGAGCTCGTTAGACGCAAGCAGCGAGAACAAGGAGGAGAAGAATGACAGCGTGCCCGCCAAACGACACAACTCATTTGACCGGAATTGAGACGTAAGGGTACGAGAATGTCACAAGACAAGAAAAAAAAAACGTCTCACCGCGAGGGAAAATAGAAGACTAAAAAAAGCGGTTGGCGATTTTTGTCGACAAAGTTAAAAATGCCACAAGAACATGTTGCGAGATGATGTCACATGACTGTAATGTTATGATAAAGTCGTAGCAAACCAGCAATGTTACAAGAATCAAATTGTATTTTTAGCAAAAAGTTGGAATGTCATAAGAAAAAAAACTCTTATTATCTCATTCATCCCAGCTATTTTCACTGAAGCAACCCCCTTCGCTCCGAGCTGTTTTACTGAATGTTGACTGATTTTGCAAGGCCCACAGAATATTGTGTTCTATTGCTAAAAAAACATGAAACCTACCAAAAGAAAGATTAGAGTCTCTTCTTTCATCGGTAAAAAAAAAAGTATATATCTGTTTCCGTTTTGCAGCAATTAGCATTAGAATATAGCTAAGTTTTATCATTATTCACAAATCAGTTTTTTTTTCTTTTTATTTATTTTATTTTTATTTTTTTATTCCTAAGAGAGCTCAGTATTGTTCATTCGGTAATTTTACCGATTCGACATGTCATCATCATTGCTCTCTCTTTTTATTTTTATTTTATTTTATTTTTTTATTTTTTTTTTATTTTGTATGTGCGTGTGTATGTGTGTGTGCAAATCTGTTTAAAACAGTCGGGAAAAGAGCTTTTTGCAACATGGCCCTGGTTGATTTATTTTTCTCTGCTGCCACCTGCTGGCCGTTTTTGTAATAACTACCGTTTTTTAACGTATAAATACGTTTTGGGGGGACCATGACAATATTTAAAATAGAACGTGTTTATACATTTTGGGAAGCAAATGGGTTATAACAAAAATATTCGTAAGGTTTTGAGAATTTTTTTCTTATTCTTACATGTCATAAAACTACAAGAACGTTACGAAAACAAAAAAAAAGAATGTTAGGATAAATTGCATAATAATAATGATAGTAGGAACATCAACATATTGCAATAAAAATGTAAAGTTTATCAAAAAAAATTGTAATAGTAAAAAAAATCAGTTGTATCCGTATATTTTTTCATCAAAAAATCTTAAACATACTGATTTTTAATGGCACAAAACTATACAGATATATGGATTGTTTCATTAAATGTCAATCTAAATTATCATAATTATATTTTAATATTATGAAATGAATCAGTGAGTTGTAATGAAGGTCATGGACCCATTTAAAAAACATAGTATAGTGGCTGTGGTCCCAAAACAAAATGGCATCGGGCAAGCAACAGGTTTTTAGAACATGACGTCATTAAAAAAACAAAAAACAATCGGGATGAACACTAACGGCGTCCTAATGACGTTAAAGGGCCACGTTCACGCGCCTCGCCACGTTCTCTTGCTCGCGCGCAGAGCTACGTGACGTCAGCGCCCGCGTCCTGCTTCCTGTGCGATAACGGCGGCAAAGGCAGCCTCGCTCGCATCCGTCCTGGAAAGAGTTAAATTCGTCGCACGCGCGCGCGCACGCGCGCGCACACACAACACAGCCTGCCACCGCCCCAGATAACGGAGGGGCGCCTCTCCCCAGCCAGCCTGCCTCCGCTAATCGCAGTGGCGGGGGGGCGGAGGAGGAGAGGCGGGTGGGGGGAGCGAAGCGAAGCGCCGGCGGCCTCCTCACATCGCTGGGCTTTTTATTGACGCCGCCTGCCTGCCTGCCTGCCTCTGTGTGTGCGTGTTGTGTGTGTACGTGTGTGTGCGCACTCGCGGCTCAGCGCCAAAGAGGTGCGCGTGCGTGTGTGTGACTGTGTGCGTGAGCCGAGCGCTAAAGAGACGTGCGCGATTGTGTGTGCGCCGCAACACAGGCGAGCCGGAGTGTGTGCGTGTCTGTGTGTGCGCAGCGGAGCGCTAAAGAGAGGCGTGTGTGTGCGCTGTGCGTGTATGTGTGTTCCCCGCCAGCAGCGGAAAGCAGGGAGAGGCGGGGAGCTGCGAGGGTGGGTGGCGAGGTTATGAGCGGAACTCGACAGAGGCCGACAGACGCGCGGGAGGGAGGGATTGGGGGGTGACGTGACGGAGGGAAGGGGGAGGGGGAGAGTGTTTCTTGTGCTGCGCTGCTGAGAGCCACCACCGCCGAAACTCAGCGTAGTTTAGGTGGCGTTTGAAGGTTTATCGTTTTGGTTTCTTTCTCGGAAAAAGATGCTTGCGTTAAGGTTGTTAAAAGGGACGAAAAGAAAGGAAACTAATGGGGAATTTGTGGTTGTGGAAAGATGGTATTGGCGTGGTTCTTACGCTGGCAAAACTAAATAAATCGGAACGTTATGAGAAAATGTCATCATGTTACGAAACAAAAAGTCTAAAGGTTGGACAAAAAAGTGTACGGTTTCGAGAATTGTTATATAGTTAGTCATATAGTTCCGAAAATTTCTGAGAGTAAAGTTGTACGTTTATGTAACAAAGTATTCATGTTTAACGAAAAACGGGCTAATGCTATGTTCAGACAGACCCGAAAATATCGGGACGCTACGCTAGTCTCGCGCGGGTTTCTTTGCGGGGTTCTCAATGGAATTTGATTCGCTCAGCGCCGCAACAGAGGAAGAGGAGGGATTTCCGCTTCGGTAGGTGGCGCTAACTTAAGTGTAGCATTGCTAGCTTGCTTCACACTTCGACAATTAAACAAACAAACTCCCCAAATAAGCCGACTTCCACGCCCCTTACTCCAAGCAATCTCCTTTATGGCCCGGTCCCGGTCAGGGTTATTATAGTTTTGGAATTTTCATTTTAGTTCGTTTTTATTTTGTTTTGAGTTATGGTTTTTAAATTTAGTTAGTTTTAATTAGTTTTCAATTTGGTTCTGTTAGTTTTTATTAGTTATAGTTATTTCATAAATGCTTTGTTTTAGTTAGTTTCAGTATTAGTTTTATTTTTTTTTAAATTGTGTATTACTTGTGCGCAATATTTAAAAAACACCATGGGGGCAACGTCATCTGAAGGTGCTTTTCTATTGGCTGCTGCTAAATAATGATGATGATGATTCCTAAAATTCTGGGGGAAAATCTTAAATCATAAACTGAAGGAAGTCACAACATAAAAAAGTAGTACGTTAACAAGAAAAAAAATCCAGGGAAAAGCTGTAATTACAAGAAAAGTTCGAAGGTTACTAGAATAATGTCATAATGTTACATGAAAAAGTCGGAATGTTCAGAGAAAACATTCACGAGAAAAAAATCGCAATGTTCAAAGTAAAAAAACGCAAAGTAGAAAAAGAAAAAATAAGGATGAAAGAATAAAATCAAAATGTTCGTCAAAAGGGTATAAATAAAGTCGTAAACTGTGAGGAAAAAAGTCATAAGGTAACATGCAAATGTTGCCTGGCAAGAATCAACTTAAAAGAAAATGTACGTTTACGGGAATACAATCGTAACGTTATGGAGTAAAGTTGTAACGTCACTAGATAATGTCGTAACATTACAAGCATTAAGTCCTATTGTTATGTGGAAGGAAAAAACATAATTTGATGAGAAAGTCGTAATATTCTGAGAAAAAAAATTTCGAAAAAAAGCTCAAGGTTATGAGAATAAAGTTGTAATGCCACAAGATGGAGTCAAGGAAGGATGTCACAAAAAGTCGTAAATTTATGCAAATTATATTTTTCACTTCAACATAATTTTCGAGAATAAAGCTGTATTTGAATGAGTTCTCAATAGATCATAAAGCGGCGGTGTTGGAAGCAGCCTCTGTACGAATGGTCCTCGCACATTGAGGTGCGCCTCTGATTGATCGCGCACCGGCCCCCTTTGATTGATCGCATCGATGAACCTATAGCAGTGTATGGATTAGATCCTAATCTATAGGCCCATCTCTCTCCCTCGCTCTCTTTGCTCTCCTTTGGCTTGGAGCCTCGCTCGCCCCGCCGAGCCTGCTTGTAATTATCCCCGGCGAGGCCGCGCTAACTCAGCGTGGTGCGCCTGTGGGGAACAACCGGTTAGCTCCACACCGGAGGAGGAAAGGGGGGGAGGGGCGCGTGTGCTCATGCTTGCACGTGCTGCGCTGGAGAAAGAAAAAAAAGAAGGGAGGAAGCGGTCGCTGTTGTTGTTTTTCTTCAGCATGTCCTTTCACCAACCCACACGCTGAGTCCTAGCAAGGCAAATTAGATGCCGTTAATGACTTCAAAACAAAAATGGGAACCTTTTCACTGCTCTCGACGTTCTGACCGATATTGAAGCATTTAGGGATTCCTAGTTTTCTTTGTCTTGGCATGGACAAGATTCATTTTATTCATAATTACCACTCAACAGTCAACGCTACATCACGGTTCATCGTTATATATTACATTTATAAGCATGTTGGCGTGTTATACAGGCAAGTCGAAAAAAAATTGTCACTTAATGTCGGAAAACTGCAATCAATTGTCGCCAAAATTTATGTGGATATCTCTACTTATACCCACTTCAACCTCAGAAAATATCAGAATGATCGCCCCGATATTTCAGATTTGATGGACATTTTCTGGCCTTTTCCTGTGATTATGTGACCTTGAAAGAGCAAAGCTTAAAGGAACACACTATTTATTAAAAACGAACCAGCTATTCTTTTAAATGGTGAATTTCAACTCTTCCCTGAAAAAAAATCATCAGTTTCTGTTGAGCGATTATAATTTTATAGTACTTTGTATTAATATTTTTGCACTAATGAAGTACAGCATCTGCCATTTTGGGACAGTCATGTGATCATCGTGACGTATCGCGTGCTGTAAACACGCAAAAATAACATGGCCGCCAGCTGAAAGTGAAGATAAAACTGTGGTGATAAGGACACACATTCAGCCAGCCCATAGCGAGTAGAAGTTAGGGACCGTCTGCAAGTTGCCAGGCTCAAGTTACCAGACCATTTACATTGGTCACCCTGGAAAAGTAATTTGTGGACGGTCCCTAACCTGGACGGTAAACATCTGACCTTTACTCGCTAGTCCAGCTCCATGTTGTTGTGCTCAGCGCGCTTTAGCCCACATTAGGAGAGGCCACCCCCCCCCACTGCCCCACCCCCCACGGAAGGATATGGAACCTGACGTGCTGAGGATTACTACGATCAGAATTGGCGCAGTATTTTGCAATACAAGACGGCATTTTTCTTGACCATTACGTCAGCAAACTCCCATTCAGAAAAACGAAGGCGGCTGTCGTTTACGCACCGGATAAATCATCGCGATCACATGACCTGGATAATGGCATTGCATATGATACTTCATCTTTTTTTTTTATTCAGAGAATAAGAAGCAAGAGATATTTGCACTTTTATTCTTTATACACAATGCCTAATCCAATATTGGAAAATGAGTTACAAGAGGTGTGTTCTTTTAACGTCAGAAAACTACTATCAGTTGTCACTTCAATTCATGTGGACATCTGTTTTTATGCCTACTTTAGCCTCTGAAATTATTAGCGCTGTCACCTCAGTTTAGATCATGCCACCTGCCACCATGGGGACCCCGCTTCAAGACCATCCCCCAAGTTATATGTCCCTTATCAGTATAATTGTGCTATATCAAATCAAGAACCCTATTGATTTGTAATCTTGCACCAAATTAGCATAGTAGGCGGATTCTTAGGTCAACTCAACTAGTCGCCGTGCGGGGGAATTGTGCAAGAAGGAAAAAACTGGTCGCTACAGCAGGGAGACAGCTGTGATGAATTAAAACAAATGATCCTCGTGATGGTGCAACGTCGACGAGGCTCTGCGCTCGTCCGGCCGGCATTAGTGCGCAGTGCGTGCGCGCGTGCGTGCGCGCGGCGGGGCTTTCGTGCGTTGGCTTGCGCCCGTGTGACTTGCACTAAGCGATCCATAACAATCTGCAGGTGGATCGTGCTGATTAGTCCCGGCTGCTGCGGCCTGACCTGCGTGCAAAGAGCTTCCTGCAATCTGAGCCTGTGTGTGAGAGTGTGCGCGTGTGTGCGTGTTGGCAGGCAGCCCTTCCTGAATGTGTGTCAGCCTGCTCTCTCAGTGTGTGTGTGTGTGTGTGTTTTTGAGGACAGCATGCGTATATTTACTAAAGGGGTGTTTTTGTGCAAATGTGCAGTCAGTCCAGTGCTCCGGTCTGATTGCGGCAGCAGATGGCGGGATCACTGTGACCTCCCAGGGCGTCGCGCCTTCGCCGGGGTGCGCCCGTCTAGATCCCCCGCCTGTGTACACGGCGAGTTGCTCTTTTTTACGAGGCGCGCACCTGAATCGGCGCACGGAGGACACATGTGGCGGGAGATGGAAGGACGGCGGACTTTGAAGCGCATTCCTGCTCGCCGCGCTCCGACTCAAAGAGACACGTGCGGGCTTTTTCAAAACCGCCGACGTCGCTCAGGGTCATAAAAAGCGCAGCTGTTGATGCGTCTCTGTCCAGCTCTCGGCAAAGGTGGTGGTGGTGGTGGTGGTGGTGGGGGGGGGGGAGTTCTGTTTCGCGGAAGAAGAAAGCCGCAGTCATTCAACAATCCAGTTTTCCAGTGTGTATTCCCTGAGTGCTGGAACCAGGACCAGGAGGTTAAAACATGAAAGATCTCTTGAAAACATTGGCATCTGCTTTGCTTTTTCTCTTTTTAGTGAACATTTTTTGCAGCCAAAGTCGATACAACCCTGCCTTGGTTTAAAATCGAGTAAACCCACCACATTTGCAAAGAGGCAAGCCAACTGACTTGATAGCCAGATTCCGCGGCCACTCCCAGCCTCTCCCCCCTCCAAGAAGGTTGATAACGACCCCACACAGGGTGCCCCCATTCACCTTTCCCTGGAGACTCTTGCACACGGGGTTGATCTTTCCAAGGGTCAGTTTTCAAAAGGTCATTCCAACTGGAGATTGACTGGTCTCCAAACTTAAAAAGTTCGACACCACCTGGCCGCTGCCTCAACCTGGAAAAGGCACAGATCATGGCTTGGTGGCCTAGTAGTCCAAAGAGCCCCCCCCCCCCCCCCCCAAACTTGCACTGTGGAGAATCTTGTGACTTGTCAACTTGGAGTTCAAACTGAATCTGTCCACAATGGCTAAGGATCAAGAATGCCAAAGAACCAGGCTTCTTCGGTTGTCTCTGTCCCTGGTAGAGGGAAAACCTATCAAAGGTCTCCTCACAACTGAAGGTCAACTGGCCTCCCAACTTGCAGCATTTGACACTACCTGCAACAGAAGAAGAGGCTCTGGAGTTCAATGAGAATGAAACTGACCACGATGTGGAAATGGTCAGGATCATTGGCTCGGTGGCCAAGAACTCCAACGAGTCAAAATGATTGGCTCGTCACAGGGGCCACCTCTCCAACTTGACCTCTTTTGACTGAAGGTCAACCGGTCTCCCAACTTGCAACATTTGACACCACCTGCGACAGAAGGAGATTCTGGTGACCGCAATATGGAAAGGGGGAGGAGCATGGCTCTGACTCCCAACTCCAAAGAGACAAACTTGCTGGCATGTGCCTGAAGCCCACAATGCAGGAGTCGCCTTCCTGATGTTGTCCTTGTAACTGGACTTCTTCCAGCTGAAGGTTGGCTGGCCTACCAACTTTACAACGTTTGCCGCCTCCTCAGAAAGAAAGACTAGTGAGTTGAAGCTGTAATTGAAATGGAACAAGAATCAACTAGATTGGTAACCAAGATCTCCAAAGAGCCAGACTTATTGACCAGACCCTCGTACAGGGGCTACCTATCAAATTGGTTCTTCCAACTGGACTCCTTCCAACTGAAGGTCACCAGACTTACTACTGATGCCACCGTCTGCAACCAAAAAATAAACTTATGAACTCGACATGGAATTCAAACACAGAATCTCGAGTTCAGTAGCATTTAAAGTATCCACGATGGTAAAGGGAGAGTATCATTAGCATGGGTACCACCTACAGCAGAGGTGGGCATCGAGGGCCGGAGTCCTGCAGGTTTTGCATGTTGCCCTTCTCCAACACAGCTGATGTAGGATCAGCTCATCAGCAAGCTCTGCATAAGCCTGATCCTGTTGATTGGAATCAGCTTGTGAAACCTCCAAAACCTGCAGGACTTCCGGCCCTCGGGGATCGAGATTGCCCACCTCTGACCTCCAGTAACCTCATCTACCAACTCGTAACTAATGACAATGTGAAGGAGAAGCTAACCTAGAATTGAAACCATTTCTTGCAGGAATGCTAGCGACTTTAATGAGTGAATGCTAGTCACTTAAGGCCTGCTGTACACCGAGGAATGTGGCCAAACGTGACTGCAGCTTTCGCAGTGTGAGGGGTTCTGCGACTAGTTTTCATGGTTTCATAGTGGTCGACTATCAGCCATTCATTTCCATCCATTCTTTCCAGCAGGTCCTCCAACAATAACGACCGTATTGGTTGTTTTACCATGCACCAAAATACGACCAAATGTTAGATATTGTAGTTTAGCAACCTCTATCGGCCATGTTAAATAGCAAAAAAATACAAAAGTGAGACTCGAACCCGGTCTGTCTAGTTGGAAGACGAGTGTTTATCTGACTGAGCTATTTGTCCAGTAACTGTTTTAGTGTTGACTACGTGTTTTCTAATGGTCTACAACCTCACTGAAAGCCTCATCTTAACCCCTACCGGGTTCGAGTCTCACTTTTGTATTTTTGCGCTATTTAACATGGCCGATAGAGGTCGCTAAACTAAAATACGTAACACTTTCAAAATGACCGATGTGGTCGTATTTATTGGAGGACTGTTTCATTCTTTCTTTGTACCGCTTATCCTCATGAGAGGGGCCTTAAACCCAAAGGGGTCCTTAATCCTGAGCCTACCTTCTGGCACGACATGTCACAAGGTGAGAGGGTATGGTACCCTCAACCCAACCTTTAACCTGACTGTGGAATCATCAATGGTGAGCTTCGTTGACTCAGGTCCAGCTCGTGCGTGCAACCCTAAGGATCCAGGCTTGTTGGCGCCGTACCAACCGTAATGATAGCACGCTCATCTAAAGTGACAGCAGACACCCGTGACATATTAACACTGAGGGCTGGCATGTGTAAAAAAAAAAGTCAGTGCGAGGGAAACAGGGATGAGGTCCAACATGGCTGAGTGCGAAGACACCTTGCCAAGGGGTGAAGATGGTGCCAAACTTGAAAATGTTGGCAGAACCACATGAAGTGCTGCTTTGCCTTCGGTTAAAAAGAAAAAAAAATATTCCAGGACAATACCAATGTCTTATTTTTCTTGCAGCCTTGAACTTTTATGGCATTTTTGAGGATGGAGCCATTTGCGAAAACTCACAGTCACCGTCCGTAAACCTGAACAAAAAGGAATGACCCCGTTAAACAACACTTGGTCTTCACTAAGTCAGCATTTTACAACCCAAAATGGAGCCCTTTTTTAAAATGGCCTCCAGGGTTTATAAATTAAAAAAAATCCCGACCTTGTGTTTTTCTGCGGACTAGCAACAACAGCCTTGTTGACTGTGTGGCTACACTGTAGATGACTTGTTTGTGCAGACGCCGCTCACAAGCCATGACTGTAAATGTCACACTGCGTGACTATTCTTCCTGCCTGTGACGACAATTAATGAGCAAACGTGAGGAAAAAGAACAGGCTAAGTGTTTGGAGTGGCATTTTTTCTGTGGAAATAAGAAATGCCCTTTTACACGTGATTTGTCTCCTGAGTGCAGATACATGGAAGGAAAAATGTCTGTCTGTCTACAAATTTGGTTAGTTTTATATGGTTTCACTATATAGCGGATTTGTATTTATCGTGGGTGGGTCTGGAATGTATCAGCGATATGCGAAGGGTCACTAGTCAGGCTTCCATCCAATTTTTTCGAATTTTTTA
This sequence comes from Vanacampus margaritifer, assembly GCF_051991255.1. Classification (NCBI taxonomy): domain Eukaryota; kingdom Metazoa; phylum Chordata; class Actinopteri; order Syngnathiformes; family Syngnathidae; genus Vanacampus; species Vanacampus margaritifer. Next base: position 14,924,391 of record NC_135442.1, read on the forward strand.
AACAAGTTTACTGAAAATGCGCAAAACGGACATGCAATTTATGCTTGTTTCCATCTGTTCTTCTTTTGCGAATATTGAGATGAAACTCCGCCGCTGTAGGTGGTGGTATACACCATAGAGATGTGATCCACCCGTAATTTAAAAGAAGAAGAAGAAGACCAGGAAGCAACTGCGCCTTGTGATTATTTTCATCTAAATTAGCATTAATATTTACTTTTTTAATTAATTCCAAAAAGATTTCTGTTTCGTCGTCGCCCCAAACATTCAAAATCGTTCAAAATCCAACCCCTCTAAGCGTAAATTTTTTGGGGGGTGAATTTTGGGCCCGTTTTTGAATTTCTAGCATTTCCATTCAGTTTTATTTTCGCATTTCTTTAAAATTCGAATAAAAATGGGTAACCCAACTACTTGACATGGCCGACGTGCTAACTATTTACCCACCATGCTGCTTACGTCGTTTTTGTTAAATGAATGAATTTACGTGCATTTAAGAACGCAGCCCCCAAACTGATATACATCTGAACTATTGTCTTGAAAAGCACATTACACACTTTTCAGTCGCTTTTGCAGGTCTCAATGTTATCTATATGTGAACTTTACAAAAGTATAACCCTAAGATTCATATATGCTTATTTAAAGCAGGGTCCCCTGAATTAGCTAACAGCTAAAGTGATATCGCCAACTAGTGGCATGGCATGCACACTACAGTCTTTTTCGGCTCTTTAGCAGGTGAGGGAGGATTAATGCTGTCTGTCTGTGAAAACTCAGTTGGACATAACCACGTCGTTGCGTTTCATAGAAGTTGCACCATTGTGTGCACGATAACCACCCACCCCCTCCTCCCCCTTCTCCTCTCAAAGACCTTCCTCCTGTCCTCCCGCTATGCTCACATAAAAAGAAAAAAAAAACTCCCGACGGCAAAACAGTTTGCCCTCAGAGTTGAGCGTTGCTATTTTTTTTTCTCTTTCCCTTTTTTGTTCTCGCACACGTGAGAGCCGCGCTTACTGCCTGCCGCAACTCCTACTTTCAACAGCTGTGGTCGAAAAGCAGCCAGAGCCTCCGTTTGCCAAGTCTTCCTCTTTTCCGACTCCTACTCTGCTCCCGACTGCCTGTCTTTGTGACTGTCTTCCTGCTTGCCTGCCTGTCTGCTGCTCCACCAACACGCAGGCACATCATGCGCACACACCTCAGGCTTCAGCCTCCTCCTCCTCCTTCACTTGACATGGGAGCCTTAACAGATGTGCCCCAGCCTTGAGCGGACACCCCACCCTCCCCCTCACCCCCACTCAACACACACACATTTACACACACCTCACCCTTCCATCTCCGCTGCCTCATGCCTCACAGATCTGCCGACTTGGGGAAAAAGTGGCGCTTTATTTGGGTATGTGAAAATGTAAATTTACTAATAAAATGCACATTTTGCCATAAAATCAACACCTAGTGTACATAAACTAATGACAACGAACACAACAGATGTTAAATTTACCCATTTCGGTCCCTTGAACGTCAGTTTGGAAAACCACAATTCAGTTAAATGTTACCATTATGAACACAAAATTAGTGGCCACCACAGCCTTGCTCAAGGGCACTTTGGTTGGAATGCAATGCCGTTATTGTCATTGTTAACATCCAACAAAATGCTGTCCTTGTGGCGCAATAAAATAACCTCCGTAAGCATTAAATAACATGGGTACAGTTGCAAGTGTCAATGCCAGTTCATGTAATCAAACCCGTGGCCTTTTAGGTCATAGGCCATATTCTTAACCTCTATGCCACCATGGCCCCAATTAGTCTGATGAGCAACACAAACAAAAAAAAAGAGCCCACTTTTGTAATTTATACTCATGCTTCTATACACGTCAACCTTGAGTGCCTTCAATGCCAGTCAAGGGGAATCGAACCTGGGGTCTCTCATGTTTCAGGCAGCCCTAATTATGCCCTATTCAGCTGTGCAGTACCTACTTGGCTCACCGCAGCTCAATTCACGAATGACGTGTTAAAAGTTATTATTTCTTCCCCGATGTGCTCGAAAAAAACAGTTGAAGCAACGATCGTGAATGTTAAACCTGTTCAATATTTACGAGAGCAAATCCTTACATTGTGTGCTCAAAACTGACGTTGGCCGAGCTACGGACACCGTTATTGTGACGTGAAGCGGAACGATAGCCAATCAGAAAGCGACCTAAGACTTGCTCACATCGCTTCATGCTGCCTCTCTCAGGTCAGTCTCGGTACTACAACAGGTTTCTCATATTTTAAAAATCATTCATGTTAAAAATTGGTATGCATGTACCCGTCTTAAGAGCTAATCTATTGCTTTTTACAATGGCAAAATGAACCATGTATCATTATTTTTTGTCACAACCAGAATATAAAATGAGACACCCATTAGTGTGACCTCCCTTTGCACTTGAGCAATAGCAGGAAGCTGCCTCTTTTTCAAACCTAAATGAAACAAAACCCTTGCTAACGTCACACATCTGTATCTGTCTTACTTTAAAAAACTAAGAATAATCAAAGCACAGTACTATGGACACTATTTGGTTAGAATTCAGTTTGCATATTGCCAGTGTCGAGCCGAAACCACACAATTTGGTCAAATTCACATAAATAAATAAAAAACTATACTATTGGTCATTCCACAAGTGTTGGTGTTATTTATTTATTTTTACAAATTATTGACCAATCTAAAGTGTTGGGAAAAATGTCTTGCGCTTTTTGATCATGGGGGGTTGACAGATTTGCTTTTGTGGGCCGCATAAAATGATGTGGCGGGCCGGATCTGGCCCCCAGGCCTTAAGTTTGACAACAGCGTTTAATTTTTTTTTTTAAATCATAAGACATTGAGCAAGCTTACGTCCATTGTGGACAATCCACAGCATCCACTTTAGAACACCATCTCCAGGAAGACGAGCAGCTTCAGTGACAGGCTTCTGTCACTGCCCTGCTCCACTGACAGACTGGCAGAATCTTCCCTCCCCGAGGCTGTGCGGCTTTTTAATTCCACCCTGGGAGGGAAACGCTAATATCACATGACCTCAACATCCTGCATCCTAATTACCATGCCTTCAGACCACACTGACATTATGACTTAGATTTTATTTCTGTATTTAAAAAAAAAAGGCTTATATGGAGAGTAGGTTTTCAGATCCATTAGATCCTCCGAGGGCCACATACCGAAAAATCAAAGGATTTTGACTTCTTTTTTTTTTTAACTTTTATTTATCAAAAACACCAAAATCAGTCGATCAATTAATTGCCTATTGTTTATATATTATAGTGTTTGTTGAAAAACTGCTTCCTGAACTGCTTTCTATAAGGCACGTAGTTTTGGATTCTACAAGATTTGGGGGTGAAAATATAAGCCCCTGCACTGAACATCAGCCGAATCCCATCTGTTGTAGGATGACTATTTTTAAAACAGTTACTTGGGAATCACTCATGTGATATTTTCACAATTTGGACCTTGAGGTAGAGCAGAAACTGGAGGAACCCATTTATTGCTTATAAAAAATAATTTTCATTTTTCGCAACAGTGTTATTAAGAAAACATTATTTGCTTAATTATAAATAGTTATTTGCATATTTAGAAAAGCTCTACAGTATATAAAACAAATGTATTAGTGGCAAATGTCTTTTTTTTAGTGTATGTTGTGGACCGCCTAAATATAGATGGCGGGCCACAAATGGCCCCCGGGCCATTGTTTGGACACACCTGCCTTAGATACTGTTTAATATTTTAATATTATTGGTAATTCAGCATACCTGTTTTGTATGTGTTGTTTTCAATATGGAGACTACTTGAACAGTGAATTTCCCCTCCGTAGTTAACATAACTATCACATTTTCTTTTCATCCTCTTAGTTTTATTTTCCCTCATTGCATTCCCTGAGCGTTAAGTCTGCTTCTTTTTTTTTTTTGTCTGTGTGTTTGACAAGCCTGTTAGAAGGGGGCCCCAAGGTAGACTCGCGAATCCTGACGTGTCGTTGCAGTGTTTAGGGGGGGTTTTGGTTGTGTCGGACGACTCGGACCTTTACCAGCCACCAGCCAGCAACAGCTAGTAAAAAGTGGGGGATTTCCGACACCCTGTCATTGCAGCAGTGCCAGTGTTTTGTCATTGCTATGGGCCAATGTCGGCCATCTCTCAAGGGGGGCCTAGGAAAGTGTTGATGTGTCTCTGTAAAGGAAGGCACTCACGTAAACTAGCCACACTATCTGGCCTAACCTGAGCATTTTCCCTCCCCTGCGAGTAAATAAGTGACTGTCGGATAAGTCTAAAAGATTATCCTGAGTGATTATCCTGTGGTGTGGTGTGTGTGAATCCGCAAAATTTTAAACCTGTTTAATAGTGGTACAGTACCTTGATTTACGTGCCTCGTAACTCAAATGACTCATGTTTCAAATCAATATCTCCATTGAAATGAACTGAAATGCCATTAATCCGTTCAAGCCACTGTAAACCACAATTTGTTAAATAGTTTGTAATAGTCGTTTTTAAATATGTATTGTATAAAAAATGAGGGGGGAATGGTTTTATAAAGTTGAACTATAAAACCAGTGGGGTTGAACGGAGTCTCAACAACAGTCGTGTTGTAAGTGTGCCATCCTGCGACTTTTCCATTAGATTCTATTTGTCTTCTCGCCGTAATGACACCAACTTTCATGTTGCGCTGCTAAATGCCTCGCCTATTGCTGTTTTCCAGTTTCCGCGGAGCTCGCGTGTGTGCGACTGTTTATGTGTGTCAGTGTGTGTGCGTCAGCGTCTCTCTGATGTGTGTGCGCAAGTGTGTGTGTGCGCGCGCGCTTGGAGGCTTATGCTAATTGCGGTCTCCCGACTGGCCTTCTGGGTAGAGTCTGCGTGAGTGGGAGTGGAGCGAGTCGCTCGGTCTCGACAGCATTCACCCACCACTCCGCGCGGCACTCCCCGTACGTACGTACGGCTCCGTCCGAACGGGCTGCTCGTGTTTCACTCCACCAACGCTTCTTTTTCCCTCTTCGCCGTCTTTTGTCGGCTGAGTCTCCTTCTTCGGTGGCGTGTTGAAGAGGGGAACCGCGCGAGGCGGAACTACCTCCGGACCTGAGCCACCCCTTCCCCCGGCTAGCTTCAGCCCAGCCGGCCCATTAGGCGGACGACACGACGGAGGGACGAACGGACGGGCTCCGCGCGGCCGCCCGCCCGCCATGGAGTGACGGAGACGAGAGCCGAGTCGGACGGCGTGCTCCGCTCAAAGCTAACATGGCGCTGCTGCCGCTGCCGCCGCCGCCGCGAGTTTCGACCGAGCTGAGGTAATTTCTCCTCGGACGTCGCCACCTGTATCTTGTCGGTGGACCGACCGGTGCTTTCGCGGACACTTCAAGCAAGCTCGACGGGATTTTAAACTGAACAAAATCGCTTCTGAGAGCGAACTAGAAACTACTTTTCTCAAAGGATGACTTTCCTTTAGTTTTCTTTCATTTCAAACGGATAACCGGATCGACACTTTTTTTTTTTTACTTGGCAAAAAGAGGACAAAACGGCACAAGTTGGCTGGAAGTGACGCCAAATTACCCAGGTGAGGCGAACGCCATATCTCTACTTTTATATGTTTTGGAATAAAAAGAGAGAGACGGAGAGGAAAAAGTCCCTCTAAAGGGGGGACCTCGTGATGGCTCCGAAAAACACAAGAAGTCTGCCATGGTGATGGTGGTGGTTGCTTGGTGGTGTGCGCACACAGAGAGCGGAACGGGCCACTTCTAAGAATAGCGCATAGGGTGGTCTTTGTGTGTTTTCGGCGAGGCAATGGCATGTGCTTGATAAATAACACACACCCAAGCGAGTTGCTTGGGTCCGGCCGTGAGCTTGGCCTCCTTCCCCCCCTCTCCACCCCGCGGCTGTCCTGTCAAGCGGACCCCGGGCGCGAGTGCCAGGCGGTCGTCCGCGGTGAATAAATTCAGCGTTTTCACACTCTGTGTCGTGTGACCGAGTGTCTTGAATGCGTGGGTGGCGGTGAAGATGGGAGGGGGAAGGGGGGGGGGGGGGGTGGGGGCGTGTACGTGCGCGCACACGGAACCCGTGCCTAAAAAACAAGGTTACGGAAGGCAGCCTCGCCCTGCCAAAAAGGTTCAGTTGGAGGGCATCCCCGCAGTGTGTGTGTGCGCGCGCGTGCGTGAGTGTGGCTGCGTCACTAGAGCGCGCGCGTGTCTGTTTTGTTTGGACAGAGTGGACGTTGATCGGCGGCTTTCGTCAGCCTCGAAGCTGTTAGGGAAATGTGCGCGTGCGTGTGCGTGTGGCATTGTGTACACAACACACACACAGACACTCATGCATGCATGGATCAAGGTCTAGCAGGTGTGTTCTTTGTGACTTTGAGCCCCCCATTCTCGTGCCCCATCCTAAAGAACCCCCCCTGCAGATTTTAATAAAAAAAAAAAATAATAAAATAAATAAATAAATAAACACCTCACCTCTATTTTTGTCACTTAATCTCCGCCTGAGCTCTCAGCCACTTTCATCCCCTTCCATTGTTGTATTATTAATCGCAGGTTTTATTTTGGCTTTGCACTTGAAGCAGGCGCCAACGATCGCCGCCGCGATCAGGACGGACTAGTTCGTCTTCCGAGTTGAACTCCAATCAACACAAGCTCGCGTCCCCCCCACCCCCACGATATGTCGTGGTCCCGCGCCGCTCCGCGCCTTCTGTCCTGGAGCCACCCGGGCACTAATTAGGGGGACGCTCTCTTAGGACGATCGATGCGCCTCGTATTGGCTGGCTCCAGCTCATTAACGAGCTTAGTGAGGGAGGCGGCCGTAAGAGCTCAAGCTTCAGCAAGCCCCCCCCCCACCCTCACGTAAGCAGCCAATCCACGTCGGACTGGCGAGGGCTGTAAATGCACGCGTCTGCTGCAGCAGGGCAGGTTTGGGAGCGCCAGGGGCCTCGTGTTGGGACCTCTGCTTTTTATGAGGGGGAGGATTAAGTGATAGAGGCACGGAGGGGGTAGGAGGTGGAGGAGGCGTCAGGGGGCTTTGACACATGAATAAAAGGTTAAATGTGCTTAAAGCAAACCTTGACATCGGGGGGAAGATCGTAAAGAGCGAGGCGAGTCTACTTTTCAACGCAAAAATCCAACAAAGGTTTGGTAACTGGAAAGAAAGCTGTCACAATTTATTAGAAAAGTGCTTCTGAGCAGGTAAACGAAACATGCAACATGGTAGGTAGGCACTCTTGGGATGAAATGGTACATGGTTTATCAGAATACCAAAGACATAATATTGCAGAGAAATCGTCAGTCGCGAGTGTTATGGTACCATTTGTTGTACAACTAAACATGGTGCAGGACAAAGTGACTGTGACCACCGAACCGACCAAACCATTTGAGACAAACTATTTCACAAGTCCAGCTGAGAAACAGATGATATCAACCGTTTGGAAACGGATACTTTTGGATTTTCTAATTGTCGCAACAGGATAATTAGATCGATGACACGGTAGATAGATGTGCACTTTAAGTAAACAAACGAAAGGATCATTTGACATGTGGCCAAGTGGTGCTTCATTGCACTGCAACAAATAAGTTAAAAGATTTGTAAACATGTATCAAGTATTTCTTGAACGGAATAGTTACACTTTATATCAAGACTTGTGATTTGGGTTGTTTTCACTTCAGTCTTTTTTTCCCCCCATCGCTAATCCACACAGGAAACTAATGATGGAAACTGGCATCAGAAATGGAGACTTTCGTAATTTGTTACAAAAGCACTTGGCTTATCGTCATGACTGGACAATCAGATAAAAATTGAAGGACCTCCTCTGAGCTTTTTGACGCTGGCTTGATGTAGTCATCATCATGCCAATCAAAATCTCACACGCTATGGCCAAATTTGATGTAGCTTGAACTATACCATAACCCCAGATGAGAACCTTCATCCCTGTGGTTAATGTGGGTTAGCCTCATATATTTCCTTCAGCATAAACTCTGCTAGACCAGAATTTACCCTGTATTATTTTTCTTTGGTCAGGCAAACCTTTGTCTAAATGAGGCAGTCAGGGAAAATGCTAAAGTTAACAAGAATGTTTCCACCCTCCAATAAAGGGTTAACCGCGCTTTAACCGTGGGTGTAGTTTGGCAAGGTTAACGTGGGCTGCTACCCCGGTGAATTCTGGTGGCGGTAAATCGATATTGTGAAATAGCATCCGCGCTAATCTCTTAAGGGTTGGGGAGAAGCACGGCATTGTTTAAGATCGCAGTCACTTCTCGCTTCGGACACAAATAAACTGCGCACGTAGCGCAAAGAGAGATTACACACCTGTCTGCCCTAGAATCCAGCCGCTTGGCCAGATTCGACGTGTTTATTTACGTGTGTGGCGGCGTGATCCCTCAAACTTTTGGTACCAGTTGGCGTGTCGCTGCTGATGACTCAAATGCAGGCTGCCATCTTGCTCAGCGTTCTTGGTTAGGCCTCGCCGTGCTGCTAGCCAAAATACATACAAGTATAGGTCATCTGCAGCTACCAAAATAATCTGCTGTCAAATGTCATCCCGTCTATTCCCTCCAATAACCCGACAAACTCTCAAGCCGAGCCTGCTTGGCCGGGAATGTTTTTTCGGTCGTTGGACCGAGTGCAGACGCGCAAACCCAAATACTTGGCATTTTGCGCGCTGCTTATTTATAGTGCGACTGTCATTTTCCACTGCGCGGCCAGCGCGGGGGCTGATGTGTTTTCCAGGTGTTGGAACAAGGGGGTCTGAGGCGCAGTGTTTTTGGTGGTGGTGGTGGTGGAGGGGGTCGTTGACTTGCCGTCGTGTCACGTGACCTCACATTTCCTCAGAAACATTGCGTCACGATGTATTTGTCAAAGAAAGTGTGCACTTTCCAGGTGATTCACGACCCCCCACCCCCCCTCGCGCTAAAGTAGCTTCATTATGCACTAATTCAATTAGCACAACTGACTTCTATTAATTATAAAAATGCAATCACGCGTCTGAGCCTTATCTTTCCACATTAATTCAAATGAGCATATTTTCACTCTGCTGAGGGGGCCACACACTGGGAATGTTTTTATTTTTATGTAAATCAGACAATAGTTTGTGTTTTTCCAAAAGAAAGAGGCGTCAAGTGAATGCGCGAAATCGCCGCGCCGCCGTTTAGCGACAACCGTGCTCACCCCCCATTTTAAAGCAATTAACCTTCTGTTTGTCCGCTTTTCTAATCTGGAATCAATAAGGACCACGCACGGAATAGCTCCCCCTGATTGAGCACATCAATAAAAGCACGCGGGCGCTTTGGCAGCGCTCCGCAAGTAAGGCGAGGCGGGGGGGAGAGGGGGCAAAATTAATAAAATCCGAAAAGGACGGTGTTGTGTTTCATGTCTCTAGTCAGAGACGCAGGCTCTTTTTTTTCGCTGTCACGCCTGGATGGAAGACAACAGGCTCGCCGCTGCCGAGGCGGCCTGCGTGTGAACAAAAGCCGAGGAGAGATCGGTTTTCCAGGCGCCGCTGCGCAGCTCCCGGAGGAGACGTCACGGTTTGATTGAAGCTATGCTCCGTGCCGGCCTCCCGGGACCTCGCCATGAAACGGGAGAGCGGACGCCCTCCCCCTCCTCCTCCCCCTCCTCCTCCCACTCCCTCCCGCCCTCCCTCCCTCCCTCCCTCCCGCGCCCGCTCTTTTCTCGCCTCGCTCCACAAAGCTTTTTGTTTCGACGCGGTCTGGAGCGCTCGGAGCGCTTCCCCGCAGAGATGTGACAGCCGCCGCTCCTCCCCCTCCTCCGGGGGGCCGAGCGAGACCAGTGCGGCCCCCCGAGATCCAGACGGGCCTCTCACGTGATGGCACGTGTTCCTGTGGTGTTGGCTTGCACGCGATTCGCTCTGAGACGTTTTCTCTCGGGCACATGGATGGCTTTACGAGATCACATAGCGTAATTACGCACTCTGGTCTTAAGTGTCCTCGCGCCGGATGATCGGACCATTGATTGGACGTGCCGCCAAGCTCCTCGGTCCCTCTGCAGGCTCGTCTTGGTTGGGCCTAGTTTTAATTTTAGCAGCAGGAGCCTCGGGCATCCATATTCCTGACGTAATCCTGCCTGTGCACAACGGAGCGTTGGCCACTAGCCCGCCGTCTGCGCGCAGCAGGAATGTGTATCGCCTCGTTGAATATTTCCACCTGACTTGGCCGGCGTGCAAAGCTCCCACCAACTTAACAGTATGAGCCTTCTTTGCACCACGCAGTATGGTTCGGTTCAGTTCTGCACTTTCTTTTGTTTTCAAAATACTCAAACAACTTTGATCTGTGCTGTTCAAAGTCCAACTCTCCACCACATGAGAGTATCGCTGCAATTAGAAAGAAAACAATTTCCTGTTGCGTTCCTAGCCATGTTTTACGTACATTAAACATTTACAATGTAGCTAAGCAAAAATGGGATTGTCGCTTGCCACCGTGGGGACCTCAGTTCAAGATCATCCACCCCCCAACACCCCCCACTGCTCAGGTGTCCTTGAGCAAGACAGTGAACTGCTGATACCCGGGGCGCTTAACACCCAATGACTTGTTTTGCTAAGCATTTAAAATGCCTAACCCCATTGACAAGACACACTAGGATTGAACATTTCAGATCGAAATCATGATCTCTGAAGCAGAATGCTACATGTGGAGAGGTCATGATATGAACTGGTTAAAAAATGTTGCCAACCTCCATAGGTCTGCGTTCGCGAACGCTACGTACTAAGCTAACTTGCGCTGCGCAGTGCGGTTCCTCTCCTCTCAGGAACTAAGCCTCGCCTCCGTGGCAACAAGTAGCTAAGCATGCAAAACACCAAGCAAGAAGAACGAACATGAGAAGATGGAGTAGCTAATGCTAATTGCTAAACTAATGTGAAATACAAAGTCTCCAAAGACCAATGTAAGTGCTTTTGTGTATACACACGTCTGGCTGGAACAAGCAATGAACAGCAAATTAGTATTACAATTAATAAGCATCTAGAGATAAAATAAGAGCTGCACACGCTTGAAAACCGGAAATGAGTCTGTTGCGTGCTGTGAGAGATCATCGTGGGTGCCATGGGAAATGATCCAATTTCAGTTAATTTTGCCTGAAAATTCTGTATTAATTACAAATATATATTTTCTCATTTATCTATGTCAGTGATGTACAGGGATTGACAGCACAATGAAATGTTTGTGGTTAAGATTGTCACCCCACGGTGGGAACCTGCGTTCAAGACATTCTCCGGAGACACAGCTGCAGTGTCCTTGAGCAAGGCACCGATACCCTGAACTCCTCTCTGGGTGCTTAAACAGCCCCCTGCTTCAGTGGGTGCCACACAATAGGTGTTTGCTGCGACTGGTCAAATGCAATTTAGTGTATATGACCAAAAAAAGATAATTCTTCTTTTTAAATGTACAATAATCCCATGTATCCACTAGTTACTATTTATACATTTACATAAGTCATGGCTACCTGAGAGCATTAGCTTTGTGTTTAATTAAACAGGCCCAGATTTCACACTGGTTGGTCAACACTACTCTTACGCCACATGTAAAATGTAGATGCTACCAAGCAATGCGTTATCTTTCTGAAACCTGCTTCAAATGTCACTCTGAGCACATGCCAGTCCAACCCTTCACCTCCTTAGGCGGGGTGACGTCATAGGTGTGAATGCTTCACTGACATTCATAGAGCCCAATTTACCTTTTATAGGCTACCAATAATTAAGGCTCCTATTTAAACAAAACCATTCATCTAAAGGGGGCGGAGTGATCTCTGGAAGGGGGGGGGGGGGGGCTGATCCTTTTAGCACTGCGCGCTTTAATTAAGACCATCCAGCATGAAAGCAGCGGCAGCGTATTCAAAGCAAAGTCAAGAAAGCTCCGGTAAAATGCTGCCCGACTCTTGCCTAGCGCATCCCCATTACAATCGGGCCCTTTGGTGACATAAAGAGCCATTTAGTTCCCATTTGGCCCGCGATGAATAGAGCCAGTTCAGTGGCCGCCGCCCAGGCCCCAGTGTCAGCATGGGAGGGAAGGGGAGCGGAGGGAGGGGGCGGCAGAATCACAATGTCGCCGTTGTTGACGGCAGAGAAGAGGCGAGGGAGGGGGGCGGCGGTGCTGAACCGTCCAGCGACTTGAATGCGTCTGTGCAGCGGGCCTGGAGGACGCGGGGGCCCCTTGTTTACAGCGTGCTCGCTAATAATGTGACAGCTGAGGAGGCGCCGCCGGCACCCTTTCGGCTCTGCGTGGATCTGTCTCGCTTCCAGCCCCGTGTCCCCCCATCATTGTACAGCGGAAGCTCCAAAGTCAAGCGGCCCCAAAGTGGGACAAATTTTGAAAAAAACATATTCCTCAAAACTCAAACAAAACGTGCAGTTTAGACTAGCCTCACACCAGAAAATATTGTGACCTTCAACGCGGTAAGCATGTAAAACGGGGCTTAGGGTTTGGCTTTCCTTTGGCTTTTATTTTTCTAACTTTATGCCACCACAGAATCGTGTCAGTGATGTCAAAGTGATGATGATTATTAGGGATCTTCAATACCACTGTTTTCCAGACCGATTCCAGTACGAGTACTCACCAACCATACAAAGGCCTATATTCAGTATATATCCTAATATAGCATTTTTCTTTCAAATTGATTGAAATTAATGGCAATTTTCTATTCTTATAAATAGTTCTACTTCCTGATCGTAAAAAGGCCACCAGAGGTATCGCCGCTATTGCAAGTACTGATACCTTGAAATAAGGCCGGGCATAAAAAAAAAAAAGATCACTTCGAAATCTGCGCAATAGCGTGAATGATGAACCAACGACATAGCGGAGGAACTCAATATAAATATCAAGGTGGATGTGCACCTTTTTTCCGCTGCCCTTGCAGCAGGATAGACATGTGGGAGGAGGGGGAGTTGGAGGGGGAGGGGGTGATCAATCGGACCATTTGGCACACGTCAGCCTGATGATCAATAACAATTAAAGGCGGCCACGCGTCCTTTTATGGCGCCAAGGTGTTAATGTTGTCGACAGGAGCGTGCACGTTAAGTGTGCCTTTCTCCTCCGTGCGCTCATTTGAGCGTTTTAGTGTAATGTGTGTGTCCGTAGGTGTGTGCGTGCAGAAAATCCTGTCACACGCACATGGCGGCGGCGAGACGAAGCCTCTGATTTGTGTGTGTGCGTGCACACCGTTTAATCCCTGTTTATCCCCCCCCCCGCACCCCCACCCCTCCTCGCCTCCCACCCCCGTCGCTGTGGAGATTATCCTGCGTCACACTGCGCGCCCCCCTTCATCCCCCAGAGCTGATCGCGGCTCTGCGCTCCAGCGCGCTTGGCAGGGCTCCAGGGACACACACAAAAAAGGGAAAAAAGCGGGAGGGCGCCGTCATCATCTCGGCACACCAGACCGACATTTCCCCTTCCACACACCTGCAGACTAGCAGATACATCAAATCTGTCGTTGACTTTTTGTGCATAATTTCCCCCGAGTGACCATAAAAAGCACTCTGGCCAAGTTGTTTGTGCGCCACACGCACCACGGCTGCTGCCCCCTCCCCCCTGTGCCCCCGCGACCACAACGCGGGGAATTAGGAGGCCTCCGCCCAGGAGGAAATGATGAGCGGCGCCGTTGTTTGTTCCGGTGATGGAGGTCACAGCGAGTTCAAGTCGCTGCTGTCACAGGCAGGAAATCAGCGGGATGAGGCAGGCGCAAACGTCCGTCCGCTCTGCTCCTCTTACCCCCCCCCACCCCTTTTTTTTTTTTAAATATATAACCTGTTCTTTTCAAAAAAGCGGTCAATACTGAACTCCAGAGCGACTCGGCTAAAAAACACCCGGTGGTTTTTCTGTTTAATGGCGCGCGTCGGGGCTCCGCTGCTGCGGTCTGCTTTATAAACGCAGCACGACCGCTGCAGCCACCCCCCCAACCCCCACCTCCCCCCACTGCCTCCCCGCACCCCTCCTCTTCCAGCCTGCCTGCCTGCCTGCCTGTCTGCCTGCCTGCTGCCGGCCGGCCTGCGTGATGGATTGGACGGCCGTCGGGAGTTGTTTGTTGCCAGGGACGTGCGTCGACACACTGCTATAGCCATCCCCCCCACCCCCCTTAGCCGCAAACCACCCCCTCATCCAGAATCATTCCACGTGCGCATGTCAACATAGCGTTGGAGAAAAACAAATGATTGGTTTAGTCCAGCTGAAGTCAGATTTTGAAAACGGTGTAATGTGCATGCCAGGTCACTAGTTGGCGATGTCACAACATGGCATCATTCGTATGCAAGTGCTTGTTTTCCCCAAATGAGTGTGTCTTTTAAGTAGCCTTTCTCGATTTTACATTTTAACGGCAATTTTGGTTAATTTCAGTTTACGCAATTCTGACATTTGTGGTTTTATGCGTAGTTCACCAGCGTAAATAAATTCACATAGTCATGTGGCACGCTCAGTTACTGCTGTGCTTTCTGTTTTTATTAAGTTGTTTTGTAATTCTGTTGTGAAATGTCATTATGAATATTTACTGTAATTATGACATATGTGTAGGTTTGTAATGGATAATGTAGCGTTTCGACTTTTTCATTTAAGTTCACAATTAAAAAAATCAATGAACTAAAAAATAATTTTTTTTGCCATGTGCGAGTGGAACGCCGATGTTTATATAAAGCAATAATGCTGTAATTTTCAAATATGTACATTTTATGATTTGTATTCAAATATTCATTTTCAGACTCAGGCAATTTGTAATAAAATTAAAACATAGATTTAAAGGGCTGCAACCAACTTAACCACTGCTAGTTGTGGTAAAAGTTTAATACAGCTAAAATATATTTTTGTAGTAGTTTTGATGCTAACAATACAAATAAATGAAAGAATGTGTGCATACAACAACAAATAGTATATAACTCTTAAACGTATTTAAGACCAGATTTATCTTCAAAGTATCGAAGCGTCAAGCGGTGCGAGTGTTAGACGGACATTTAGCGTTGTATAAATGCCGACTAATTATTCTAATGTTAGCAAAGTATGATGCGCCCATTTTCCTGAGCTGTCGGCTCAGCCCATAATGACGACGGATAATGGAGCGGCGCTTCATCCCACTGTGCGCAATTTGTGCACGCAATGAGGCTGCAATGAGGGATTGGCGGAAATGCGTCGGCCACGAGCACGTATGTGTGTGCGTGTGTGCAAGATAATTGGGGGTGTAGTCTCAGACTGTAGCAAATGATTGTTGTTAATGACTTTTTTTTAACAAAGTCAGTACTCGCCACCTGTGAACCTTTCAATGTAAACGCCAGACAATGCGCAAGAGAACGCTCTTGTCTGATCCAGGCAGTCTTTTTTCGAGTCAAAGTCAACACACCTACATTTGCCAGCCAATTAATAAAGATGCACTGCCGGCTCGCTCCTCGTTAGACACAATGTGTCATGGCATTAGACATGTTGTTGTGTATGTGGCTACTTACTCAATCAGGAGAGACACAGGCAGCGGGGGAGAGACGGTACAGCGGAACCTTTAAGCTGAGATGTCGAAACCGTTTTTCCTATAGGAAACAAAGGAAGAAGCAAACATTTTGATCAATGGTCAAAACTTGATTCACTGTAAATCAGCAACGTTGTAACAGTAACAATCTCCGCTACCATAGATAAGATATATGAATAAAATGTGCACATCAGCAAATTAATTGTTGTACAGGTGATCGTTTTTGACAGAGTTTGTACTGAGCACCCATTATGGAGATGTTATAGCAAACGTCTGACCATGTGGCTAAATTGCCCAAGAGATCCAAAGAAAGGTGCAGGTTCCTGATTATATGTTGACCTATTGTCAATTTGGCTATATCATACAGTTGGCAGCTGTTGTGCGAACATGTTAAACTTTTGCTGTGATGAGTTCAATTTCTGATTATATGGTTATCATCAATGGCGATCAAAAGAAAGAAAACAATTAGGGAGTTTGTTGTTTGGAAGCTCCCTTAGCTTTCGTCTTGCGACACTTGTGGCCATCTTGCGTGACGGCATGGCCCCTGAGGCATATTTTTCCCCAAAATGGTGATCATTTTCTATATTGTACAATCTTCCGGGAGAATTTGTGCTTTTCCGTCTTTGTTTCTTACTCACATTTTTGTTGTTACTTTTATTTCTAGTTGAGTGGATGCGTGTATCTGCACAATAGCCAAAACCTGTTCATGCCCCCACCCCCACATTTCACCACGCTGTCGTCTTAAGTTGCGCATTTGTCTGTCAAGGCAGCATGCCGTCAAATGTCTACATTCCTATAAGAGGCTTATTTTTTGTTATCTTGTTCAGTCTCATTGAGCGCAGATTGCTTTTTCAATGCCAGATGAGCTGCTGTGGCGGTGTTGTGTGTGTGCGTGAGTGAGACAGGAAGCGGGAGTGACGCACTTACACGTGCATGCGCTCGCTGCGCCTCTGCACGCACGCCCTTTCAGTTCTGTCATATGCGGATGTTGTCTAGGCAGGCCTGCTTGCCTTGGTCGGGAGGTGATGTGTGTGAGTGTGTGTGGGTTTATGTGTGTGAGAAGGGGGAGGGGGTGGGCACACTGGGACAGGGAGGAACCGTGATGAGGGGCCCGCAGCAGCCTGATTAATGGGCCTCGGGTCACGGCAATAAAAGTGGCGTGCCAGCGAGGCTCGGCGTCGTTCCTCTGGGATGATAGAGGAGAGCGCTTTCTCTGCTGCTCTCAGCACTGCTGAGCACGGCAAGGCTTCGCTCTTTACTATTTAAAGGCTCTTTCCTCCCCCCACGCCTCGGCCTCCCACACCTCCTTTCTGCGCCGGCTCCCCTTATTAGGGCCGCCTCACAAAAAAATGTCCTCATAAGGAGACATCGCATACGTAAATGCGGACAAGCACCTAGCCTAGTGATTGTAAGTTGCCATTTTCTCATTTTGTCGTCTTGAATTAATGCGGCCTTATTATGTTGTATCAATTTTAGCATTCCAGCCCCCACAAAAAAACTTTTGTGTTAGGAAATTACGGCCCAAATCAACAAAAGGTGTAATTTTCCATAATACAGTATCGCAAGGTAGAACAAAATTGGGAGTAATTTTGCGACCATTCCAAATGAAATTCAACTTGCTTGTTTTCTTTTAAAAGCATGCATCATTTGAAGCTATTGCTGTTCATATTTGCCAAGGTGTCACAAACAAACAGGATCTTGCATTAGAGCTTTGTTTTGCTAAAAATCCATTTTATAAGCAACAGGCAAGCTAGCATTCCTGGTTACATCAAAAGTGGGTCATAGTGTACTGAGTAGCATCGGCGCAGACCCACATACCACGTTCGTTGCAGTCAACCACAGAACCAGAAATTGAATTATCAGTGAATTTGTCACCACAAAAAGTGCCAAAGAAAAACTATTATCCATTGATGACATGGCTAGCAAACAAAATAAAATTGTTGAAATTTGTCTTGCTTAAAATGTTTTTGTCCAAACGATTGTCATAACCCACCGGATTTAATGTCAAAAGCCAATCATAATTTCCTTGACCATTCAAATGAATAATTGCGATTTATCAATTTAACATACCAATTAATAATGGATTAAAAGGTAATTTCACACATAATCAAATTCCCTTTTTTTCGTTCGTGCTCGACCTTAAACAATCTGTTTTGACCATCGCTATTCAGTTTTCTTCCTGTCTGTCTTCACAACAAATGTATTTCGTTTGCTGTAGCTTGAGCACAGAGTTCTGTTTTCATGCTCTGCTTTTACACGTGCGCGTTGGCCGATCTGTGTTACAGTGTCGACGGGCGGTAAATGGTCCCCCGCCGAAGTGGTCTCTGATGTATAATCTGGCCTCGCTTGGCGGGCTGAGGGAACCCAGAGCGTGGGTCAGAGGGGCCAGCAAAAACCAGTGTGAGGGGAATGTGACTGAATGCCGGCAGCTCCGCAGTGTGCGTCAAGCCTACAGGGGTGGTCAGGATGGGGGTCAGTAGGAGGGGGTTGCAGGGTGGATGTGTTTGTATGGTGCTGAGTGTTTGTGACGGATGGAAGAGGAGCTTAACTCATGGCTCTCAAATGTGCTGAGCTTAGTTTCAAAAGAGAAAGGTTTTGATGATTTCTACTGCCATTGCGACAAGCAAGAACCAAAGGATAAATGCCCAAATGTGTGTGACTTCTAAGACATATGATCATTGTTTGGCTCTCATGCCCCAGTGATTAAAGAATAATGGCGCTTTGACGTTGGGAATTCTATAAGCGGATATATTTCGAGAACATGTACAATTGGAGTACAACGGGGTTTTTGTGGCAGAGCCAAGACACTTAGTGCTAAATACTTGCTCGTCTTCACAGGGTTACTTCTGTTCGTGATGTCGATGCTGAGACACAAACCAATCTGGAACTAAGACAAGGGAACCACATCACACAAAACATGGTAAGTCTTTGAGTTTATCCTTTCCACTCATTTTCACAACTTGGGGAAAAAAACAGAGACATTTTTGTCATTTTACAAAAGATCTTATTTCCTGTTCACCATTTTTATTGCAGGTGGATGCAAGGTTGACACCCCTGGCGGCGATGGGGCTGGACCGAGGCACCCTCATCCACGATGGTCTTCGCCTGCACGGTGGCGTTGTATATCCAGGGATCAGAACACTGCAGACAGAGAAGACTAGAGAGGCGGCCATTCTCCCATTGGGTTACAACCGGGATGGTCTACCTGAGCTTATCTACAAGCCGGATGGCCCCCTGGACAGTCGTAAACCCACTAATGGATACCTGGGCCTCTATAAGGGCATCCCTCCTAATCTTCACAAACCAGTGCTGATTCCTGGAGCGGAAGGTTTAAGCTTGGATCGACGACTGGCACCTGGGGAAAAAGCACCTGAAATGAGCTTAGGGAGCGCTGGCAGTAGCTACCTCCGTCTGCCGTGGCTCAACCCTTACCCAGAAGCGAGCATGTATCCCTTCATGGACTCATCAAAGTATGCCGCTCTGAACATGTATAAAGCTTCGTTGCTCAGCCAACCCAACCCCTACCTTCCCCAGCATCTGGCTTACCCTTCTCTTTGTGCACCCCAAGGTGGAAATGTCAATCCTGTAGCAGTCACCTCTGCTGCAGAAAGGCTCTACTATATGCCTACTTATCCACCTCCTAGTATGTCCTCTCCTCTGGTGGCTCCTCAAATGAGGATTCCTCCTGTCTCAGTGGCCCCCACATCACTTGTCCACTGCCAGGACAAGGGCCTTGGTGTCGCTTCGCCATTTGTACAGCAGCTTCACCAACCGTCCTCTCATCCTCAACATCATCCATCCACTATTGACAGGGAGCGATCACCCAACAGGAGCAGTCGACCAAGTAGACCTCCCTCTAGGACTGGCAGCAGTGTCAGCAATAACACCAGTAGTACAAGTACGACTGTTGCCAGTTGTGGAAATAATAGCCTGCCTACTGACTCCTCACCCCATGCACCCTCTCGCCTCTCCCAAACTCTCATTGACAATTCACTGGATTTACAAAGGCCAGTCGCAAGGATGGGACAGCCACCCGTCTCTTCGGCTTCAATATCGTCATCGTCTGCCACGCAGCCTATTTCTCATCTGTTGTCTGTCGGCAGCATGGCGTCAGAGCAGGCATCCCCTGCCAGGCCACGGCCAAGGGACGGAGCGCCAGGTGCTGAAAGGAGACCCAGTAGGTCACCCTCAAAGTCCAATTTTGACAGGACCGCTCACCAACCCCATGCAACCAAAGAATTGGCAGAGAAGCCGTTGGATTTGTCTGGAAGAATACTGGAGTTTGGACTTCCTAATGGTTTCCCAATTAAGATGGACACTATTGCTCCAGGTTCACGTTATGGACTTCCCCCTAGTGGAGAACTAATAAAAGAGAACCTATCCCTCTCCCCCTCCTCCCACCCTCACTCTGTGGTAAACAGCACTTCTGCAAAGGTCTCAGAAAGACCAGAGATGATCAGCACTTTACACTCCTCCTGGGTAGTACCCAGCCGGTCTCCCTCTCAAACACAGCACGCCTCAGGCTTATCCCCATCTCCCAGACCTAATGCAGATCTGGGAGCTTCTCAAGCCAAAGGCTCCTCCCCCTCTGTCATCAAACACAAGAATCTAGAAAGAGTGCTCCCTCAGCCACGTAGCTCGTCCTGTCCGAGGATAAATGAGCCCAACTCTGTTTCGTCGGATTCCACTCTCATCACATCCAGGGGTCTTTCTCCCAAATCAAATGGCGATTGGGCCAAACACAGCCCTCTTCAATCAGATCATGTACCAGTCATGGGCCACCACAGAGAGGGAGTGGAGAAGTCCTCCGGGAATGCTAAGAGAGCAGAAACGATTCCAGAGGCGTCATCGTACAAAAGGCCCATGTTGGAGAACGGCCACCCAGCTGGCCCCCTTTACCTTCCTCAAAGTGACGCTTACCTAACCCACAGTTTGGCCTATGCCAATAGATATCTGCACTACACCATCCCTGACAGCATGGCACTTCACTCCCTGCCAATTGCAGGGAAAGGTCCAGTCTACCCTCACCCGGTGTTGCTGGGCAGCAATAGCCTTTACCCATCCCACTTGGCAGCAAAGCCCCCTTTACCCTACCACAACCTACCGCCTGCTTCAGGAGGTGGGGAATACCTTGCTTATAACTCACAGGAGATGTCCCACCCACTAATGCAGCCTCATTCTGATAACAAACCGTCAGAAAGAGGGGATGGCAGCCTGAAACCGCGGGGTCATGAGAAATCCAGGGGTCCTTTTGAAGAAAGAGAGAAGAACATGAGCAAGGAGATGAGAGAAGGGAGCCAACCAAAGTCAGATAAAGAAGCGATAGCACAAGGACAAAGTGGCAGTCAAACTAAAACATCATCACCGTCTGTAGCGTACCGAGAAAAGATTGAATGCATTGACCTTGTCTACTCGGACACTGATGCAGAGTTGACTCCAACAGTCCAGAAACAACCCTCTGGAGAATCCTCAGCTTTTGACCAAAATGAGCGTTACCATAGCAACCAAAACACAGCAAAGGTGGACTACGAGCCAAAATTTCACCTTTCCCAT
The DNA here is from genome assembly GCF_051991255.1 of Vanacampus margaritifer. Classification (NCBI taxonomy): domain Eukaryota; kingdom Metazoa; phylum Chordata; class Actinopteri; order Syngnathiformes; family Syngnathidae; genus Vanacampus; species Vanacampus margaritifer. The sequence continues at coordinate 14,945,371 of NC_135442.1, forward strand.
CCTTATCCTATCCTCTCTGGACACAGCCCAACACAAAAGCCCAATTCCACAGACAGACAGCAGGAAACTACCTATGGAAAGCCAAAGGTTGTTCAGGACACGGGCTGTCCTGGAGTGACATCTAGCACATCCCCAAATAATCCTGGGAAGCTCTGCCGAGAAGAAGAGGAAGAGTCCTCAGAGGAACAGTGCGCTAGCCCGGAGCCTGCTGACGACGACCAGAGTACCTTGCGTTGCGCCCGTACGTCTGGTGAGCGTAGCTCTGGTAAGGACAAAGGGACACGAGACAACAGAGCTCCTCACGTCACTCCAAATTGCACGCTTATGGGCAAAGAGGAGAACCAGGATGCGTTGGCATGTAGAGACACTGAAAATGAAGACAGTGTTGTGGACCTTGGGGAGTCTCAAGGAGAGGGTGATGACGAGGACGACGAAGATTGCCAAAACTCCAAAGCCGCCCGCCGTTCCAGTCTGGCCAAGAGAATTGCCAACTCGTCGGGCTATGTCGGCGACCGCTTTAAATGCGTCACCACGGAGCTGTATGCTGACTCCAGCAAGCTGAGCCGCGAGCAGAGAGCTCTGCAGGTAAGGCCAATCAGCATTTGTGTGTGTGCTTGTGTATGTACAGTGCAGCATATGTTGAGCAAATCAATATGTGCACCACAAACATTTCCATCATACAGTGGAACCCCTGAGTTTGAACGCACCGCTCGGTTTTGAAACTGGTTTCCTCTTACAAAGTAATGGAATTAATCTGTTTCAGGGTCAAACTGTCCACATAATAAAAATATATACGTTTTAACCACTTTCAATATTAAAATATAAAATCACTTTTAATGATGTTGTAATGCAAAGCTGATTGGTAAAATAGATGTGGGCAATATGTGACATGCATGTGTGGAAGCTGTGGATTGTTACTGCTTTAAAGTCCACTTACTTGACGTAACCTCCCCAATGGATATTCTTGTTCTATTCTCACGTCCTTTTCCAAGTTTTTGTGCAACTTTAGCTGCGCATTTATCCCCAATTGTGCGATGGACTTAAGAGGTTCTGCTGTACTTGAAAACACCGGAATAAGCCCGGCAAGCTCTTTATTCCCATGCCAAAATTCCCAGAACACCCTCTGGAAGAACATATCTTGCATGTGACTGGCACACTGCTTTTCCAGCACAGCACAGCACAAGACTAATCCCCTTGCTGTCATGCTTCTGTCCTGGCAACAGGCTTGACCCTCCCCCCTCCTTTTTAGTTTATCACCATCTTAGTCAGCGCGTGCAAGGCCAGTCGACGCCCTCTATCAGGGATGGCGGTTCAAAGGTTAACCAGGCCTGCCATGTCTGTATGTTGATTAGTGAGCAGGCGTTTGCTAAAGGTTATTCTCCGCGCGTCCGTACGCGCTTGTCCTTGTGCGAGTGCCCCAGGGCGAGAACGCGTGTTTGGCTCCGCGTCGTTTTTTCCCGAGCATGACTGCGGCAGGGCCTCACAGCGCATAACTGCCGCCGGCTATGCTTAACCCCAAGGTGAGGGGCAGCGGAGGGCTTGTCGTGCGTGCTTAAGAACGAGCAGCTGCCCTTGCCAGGCAGGCTTTCCTGTTTGGCTGTACCCTCCCCCTCCCCACCTACCGGTAGTTGCTACCCGCTGTGCTCGCCTGCTTGCCTGCTTGCTGTCCAAGGTCATAATTCTCCTGTGCCCCTTTTGGCTAGAAAGACCCTACACCCACCCACCCACTCACTCAACCCTTCTTTCTCTCACTCGGCACACATCAAATTAGGTTCACATAAATTACACCAAGGGTGAGAACCTTTTTCCCTATCATGTTGGAGCGGCATTTTTTTACCATTCTGATGGGCACAAAAACTCACCCAATTGTTTTTATCCTAATGAAAATGTGTGGTTGGTAAGCATTTTTATCATCAGAACCACAAAAACATCCATGCCCGACAATATACTGGAAACCATTTTGGTTTAAATGGCCATTTTAGAGTAGTTTGGCCATATCCAAGGGTCCTTCAAAAATGAACCAGTCCAAGAGATTTTTCGCACTCATACCAAACGGATGGGCAAAGTTAAATTCAAAAAGATTTAGAGTTTGAGCTGCGCATGTGAGTTTCTCGCCATAAAACACACTGCTCTAAGTCAGCTGCACAAGGTCCGAGAACGACCAGATGTGTCATGTTAGTGTGTGATAAAAATTCCACCCTGGAGAGATTAATTGGTGCCCTACTGGCCAAAATGTGTAATAGCAATCACGGCGCTCCTGAAAAAATAAATAAATAAAAATTTCCTCTGACTGGTGCTCACAAATTGTATGCGCTTCATGTGCATGTGGTTTGAAGCACCCGATCATCTCTGCTCGTGGCTCTAATTTGTTTTTAGAATTGTATGACAGGCCGGATCAAATGCTCTCGCGGACCCACAACCCATAGGCTCCACACCCCGATTAGTACACTTGACATTTGTCGCTCACATACACACATTTGAGCTACTGTTTTGTGTTTTTTTTCCCTTCTTCACTTGTCATGCGGTTCGCATCTATGTGCCAACATTCCGCATAATAAAAAGCCAACAAACCCTATGCTTTGTTATCCACTGGCGCAGAGGCAGATTTGTTAATGTGTCCCAAATGTCTGTCTGTGTTGTTGAAGGCATCCTCGTGAACTGTGGTTTTGTCTGTGTCATGCTTGTCAATGCGCAGCTGCGGCACAAAGCTATCAAACGCTCCATTTCTGGATGTGTGTTAATTGAATTTGTTTAGCGGAATACAAAAGGCTAATGCCGAGTTACTATCAATTTTTCCATTACGCCTATGAACTAACATCTTGTTCAGAAATTATTTGATAGTTTTGTGTTGACCTGTTGAGTCTTTTTTTTTTTATGTTGTCATTTTGTGGGACTGCCTTGTGAATGTGTCAAGAAACAGTGGAGAAACCTTTACAAATAAACAAAAGAATGAAATGATGGACAGTTATATTGAGCCCACCCCCCCCATTCTAATTGCTTAGATGGAAGTCATATCACGAGAGGGGAGTAATATAAGTCAACCTGCAGCTAACTGGGAGGTCAGTTCTTTACATTTCTTATCACATCTGCCTCTGATGGCCTCTGTCTCCTTGTTGTATACTCTGTCGCTGCACACTCCTCCTTTTTTGCACTGCCCCCTCCCCCCTTCCTTCCCCCCCTCCTCTTCCCAACTGCCTGAGGGCTTAGATGTATGTTTCCTAGCCATGTTTGTATTCCAGGAAGGGAAGATGTGCCCGGACTTTAAGGCCCAGCGCGCATGGACTCACATCGGCTGCAGTAGTCTAACCTGTGTCTTGACGCTTGTTTTTTCTCCCCACCCTTTTTTTGTCTTGTGTGTCGGTTTAATTTCTTGGCAATTTCTTTGAATTAAATTTTCTTTAAAAAAAAGAAAGAAGTGATTCTCCACCTCCCCCCCCTCCCCTAATGCACATGATTTTTTTTTTTTTGCATTTATAGCTTTTGAGGCCAGATTGAGGCTTAAGAGAGTGTGTGTGGCTCGGCCAGACGACGAGTGGTTTTCATGGGATTTCTCTGCATTTCTTCTTGTTTGTGTGTGTATGTGCGTGCACAGCGGGCCATGATGCGGTTCTCGGAGCTGGAGCTGAAGGAGAAGGAGGGCGGCGGCGGTGGTGGCGGCGGCGGCGGTGTGTGCGTGTCAGCCCCGACAGCGGGACGGGAGCTGGCGGACGGCCAACACAGAGAGCGAGCGCTGGAACTCGGCCAATACGCCACCCGGCAGGGGGAGAGGGAGGGTGAGCACACACACGCACGCATCATGTATGCGCACACACGCACATCAGCATGCTATAAATGAGGACTCGGGGAGTGACACACAAACAATAAGTGCGCTGGCGTGCACATACGGCAAACGCTGTGGCGAGCGAGACCGGGTCACTCTAAAAAAAGACACGCTCTTCCTCTGTCGGCACAGACGCTCTTGCACAAGCGCGAGTCAGCCGGAGGGACGCAAGGGGGGAGTTTTATTTTCAAGAAGCCTTTTGTGCTTATCTGCACGCATGGGTATGATCGAGAGGGAGGGTGGGAGGGAGAGATTGTGCGAGAGTGAAAGCAGTATGCGAGGGGGGTGAAAGCGGATGGGAGAGCGCAACAGAGAGAGGGACGGAAAGGGGGGGGGGTTAGTTAGGTTGGCGTGGAGCCCAGCTGCGTGTTGGAGCGAGGCCGCGGCTGACGTGTGAGCCTAATTATGGCATGGAGAGGGAATCTGGGAGCGAGGGGGAGAGTCACGCTCTATGTGAGAAGGGCGTGGTGCGGTCATGCCGTGGGGGAGGACAGAGGACACGGCGGCGGAAAGGAGGAGTGGGGGGGGGGGGGTCTGTGGCGGCGAGCAAGCGGCAAAAGTACACAGGATGTTGTCTTGCCTCCGCGGAAGTGTCGGCGTCGGCAGTGAACCATCAAGCCGCTGGCTCGGCTGACATCAGATTAAAAAGTCTTTACCCCATCAAAGTTTTACTGCCTGTCTTTAAAGTGGAATAAAAGCTGCCTGCTTCTTAACTAGCGTCTTCCCGCTGACGCCGTCTCCCACCACCACCATCCGTTGTTTTTTGGCTTTCTTTCATCTCCCCTCGCTAACTCCCCGCTTCCCATTTTCCGTCCACGCTCAGGTGTCCTGCTGGCGTACCCCAATAACCGTGTCCCAGTCCTTCAGAGGTGCGGTGCCCAGAGCCTGAGGCTGGGTCTGGACTCCGAAGGGGGTCCCCCCTCCTTGGCGGTGAGGGACTCTCCCGACGAGGCACTCGGTCATGACTTTGGCGCCGGCAGGAAGCGCCTGCGCGTTCTCAAAGTGGAGCCGGACTCTGAGCAGGAGGAAGACGAGAAGATGTTCCACCCTCAGAAAAGAGCCAGGATGTCTGCTGGTGAGAATTTGTAATTCTGCGGCACCACACACACACGCTGTGCTCCTTTTCTTCAAATCTTCACCGCACGTCTGCTGGCATCCCCTTGTGTTGCTTTGCGAACAGAAGTTCCCAAAATCAATCCCGCCGTAAAATTAAACGACGTTACTCGGAAATAACCCCCACCCCCTTCAGCGCCCAACCTCCATTCCAGCCCCCCCGTCCCGTCGTTTTCTCTGTGCAGTAGCCAGCAACGGCAAGTGTTTAATCCCGTCTTTGAGGCCGAGCCTGCGCGCCGAGCGAGGAAGAGGGGACAGTCATTCTCTCTTCTTTCAACACCGTTCCTCTGCACCACCACCTCCCTTTTCAAAGCTGCTCTTTTCTTCTCTTTTCATCTCCTCTCATCTGTTTGGGTCTACTCCTTTTTGTCCCCCCACTCCGGCATGCGGTACCACACTCTTCCCCCGGCAAAAGCTGACAAGTCAAACGTGCGTTTTGTGTGAATTTTCAGCTTTCGTGTTTTATTTTTCCCTGCTAAACTTAGACGTATCCTTTTTTTTCCCTTTTTCTCTTTTTTAACGTCTGAGCCTGTCGTGTCTCAATTAATCAGTTATTTAACAACTAATTGATAATCAATCAACAGCGATTTTGACAATACATTCATTGTTTTGAGCCATTGTTCAATTTAAAGTTATCCAAATAATTATTTGTAGCCATAGTACAACCTGTACCTAACAACTAGTTAAACCTGAAGCAGCCTCACAAGTGTCCATCAAACTTGCAGCTGTTTGCATGAATCAGTTTCCAAGTAGCTTTCAACGTCACGCCCTCTTGTGTAATATTGCTTCCCAAATAAAATAAAAAATCGAGAAAAAATTTGCAATAAACAATGCCCACATTTTTTTTACACGATAATCGATGGAATATTGAATTATAAAAATATTCAGTCCTGACCTTGTCTTAATCCGTAAAATGTGAAATTTTAGACAAAAAAAATATTTTTTTACGGATACAAGCATTGCAACAGTGCCCCCACATGGGGGTTAAGGTTATTGCCGTCCAATGGTTTGTCCAGCGATGCTAACAAATTTTAAACAAAAATACGTTTAAACTGTTAACCGTTTCATCTCTACTTGGTACTTGTTTGCCTAAGGATCCATTTCATGTCGACCTGACAAGACATTTTGTTGGCAGATGAGCACGAGCAGACAAGTGCTGACGAGGACGCCGTAGACGAGGACGACGACGAGGTGCGGAAGCTCAAAGTCTGCATTGAACTGAAAGGGCTGCGGCTCAGCAAGCCCGCCCAGGGGGGCGCCTCGCCCGACCGCCCCCATATCAAACAAGAGCAGCCGTGGCCCCGCTTGCTGGGCCCGGTGCAGACCCAGCGAGAGCGTGACGAGCGAGCGCTGGCGCAGCGAGCCGACATCAACAGGAAATGGGGCTGCGAAAGACTGCTCAACGGTGAGTGTGCGCCGCGCCACGTCGTGCGGGTTCAGCCAGGGTAACGGAAATCTATCTTTGGCTTTCGCTTTCTTGTTGAGCCGCCTGTCTAGAGGGGGATTTCCCAGGAGCCTTTTTGGAAGCAGGCGGAGGAAATGAGGTAGAGGATACTTCCTTCTGCCAAGGGGGAAAGGCTGCGAATCAGAGATGGGAGCTCGGGGACACAAATCTAAAATGCCGCCCTCCCCTTGCGATTTGAGCTTTTTTTGTTCCACCGGCCTACAGCTTGCTGTGTGACAGCGATGAAAGCGTGCATGAGAGAAGTGGCTAGTGGAGATATGCGTGGGCAGGTGTAGTGTGACTAATGTGTGATAATTCCCCCCACCAAAAAAGGCCGTTCGCAAGGAAAAAGGCGAGCGAGTGTGTGTGTCGGGGGGACTGGAGAGGGGGCTAACTTATTAAAACCATGCGCTCCCTTCTTCGCGTGCCCAGACTGAAGCGGAGGGACGAGCATGGCGAAGAGGAAAATAAAAGAGCAGGCGGAGATGAAAGAAAGTGAATAAATCAGAGAAGATTTGGGTTTTATGTTCCCTGCAGAAACCACAGGCCTTGATTGGCCACTGATTTCTTTTCATTATTTTTTTTCTTCCCTGCTTTCACCTTTTCAGATAACGTCACCTTGGCAACAGCCCTGCAACGATTATCCCCCCCCCCCCCTCCACTCAGTTAGCTTGCGTCTGTCAGGGCTGCAGTTTGTCCTTTGTTCTCCAGCGTGCCTTATGCGGACAAAAGTATTGGGACACCACTCAAATCATTGAAGGAAGGCACACTTACAACTTTAGCAGGAGCTGTTTGGGAAAGGCTCTTTTTCTGTTAGTTTCTACAAGCAAGGACCATAACGACGTGTTTGGGTGAACTTCCTCTGCCAACCTTTGGGAGCAACAATACACCCCCATGGTCAGATGTACAAACAAAATAGTTTTTTCGAAACCTCTTTGACACAGAGATCCCGCAAAAAATTGCCGCGTCAAAGTTAACAGTACGTCTAAAGGTTATTGCTTTAAATGTGTGCGCTTTCACACCGTGACACCGTATCCCACGGTCAGATCATTAAATGCGTCAGCAACAATTGGGTGGCGTGAAACTTCACACCATGTGATTGCACCATTGTATTGCGGAATACCCTTACACGCAGGGGCTGTCCCGTCGCTGTTACAACTTCTGTCTCGATGCCGTTACGCAAAACAGGTGGAAATAACCCGCTTTTAGAGGCAGTGTGAAAATGGGAACTCTATGTATCTGCCATTTTTGCTCTTGTCCAAACAGCTCACATTTACATTTAAAAGTTCATGACTATGTATGTTAGTGTGTAGGCAGTGGCATCAGTTGAGAGAAAACCTTCGACAACTAATATTTTTTTAGGGCTCAATTGACTAAAAATTTAGAAATAAATGGTGAAGAGTAGTAGCACTTTGAAATGCTTTTGTGGTTGGATAGCCTAGCCAGCCAATCACAGCAGCGCTGGGTTTCCCTCAGAAAAGTAGCTAAGCCTGGTCCGGGACGGACTAGGAATTAAGTTTGCCCCGGGAGAATTTCCGTAAACTTGAGGGTCGAGGGGGACGCTTATCCTCACGTGGTGGTGGGGGGGGGGGAGGGGGGCAAACCGCCAGGCTTATAAAACACTTGGGGTAACCCAGGCAGCCCATTCTTTATGTATGCGCTGACAAAATTAGATCTTAACGCCATTCTGCCGGCACCAAATGATGTTACAGCAGTCACAAGACGGCGGTTGCAGACGCAGCAGCGGCAGCCTCGTTTAGTTTACTGTCAAGCAGCCTAATCAGTATGTGGGGGTGGGTTCATATTAATGCATGAGTGCTGTACAAGGCCACAGAATTTCACATTCCTCCTCAATGGCCCCCCCGGCCAAGCCATACAATTTAATGGCGTGTTTATTCTGAAAATTGTAACGTAATACAAATCAAACCGCAAGCGGCGTTTGCTTCGCCTGGTGCGAAGCGCTTCACGACGATCCTCCAGGGGAAACGGGTTTCCATTAAGTCCTTAAATACCATTTTGACCTTGTGGTTTTTTGAGGACCCTGTGTTTTTGTTCTCGGAAAGCGGCGTATTTACGCAACTTGAAGCCGCTCTGCGTTTAAGATGATCCTTGCTGCAGTGCGCGCGTCTCTATAGGAGGAGGAGGAGTGGGATTGGGGGGCAGTATTTTCTTCCTGATCGAGCAGGCGTGCGGCGCTCGCAGACAGCTCTCTGCGCTCATTAATAAACCAGCAGAGGGTGAGAGATGGCCTTGCAATACCTTCCCGCCTTTCCACACACTAATGCTGTCTCCCTCCCCCTCTTCCTCTTCCTCTCCCACAGGAGTCGCCGCACCTCCCCTTCACCCCGGCAGCCAGCTGAAGGACAGAGTGCACCCGCCGGGCCCCTTCTCAGGTGACCGTGGCCTCAAGGAGCCTCGGCGCGGCCCTCCCTCCCCGGGCACGGAGCCCTCGCTGGGAGGCCCCCCTCCTCTCAAGCTGCGTCGTCATAGCGACACGGACAAGCCCAAGGGCAAGCGGCCGTGCAAGACCAAACACACCAGCCAGCGGGAGCGTGAGAGGAGAAAAGAAGCTGCGCCCAACAGCCCTGGCCAGCGTTTCCCGGCTGATCTGGGAACAGCCGAGGACAAGGTGAGCGCCTGTCTGCGCCGCTGCCGCCGCTTGTGGGGAGGGAGAGGAAGGAAGCATGTTTACGATGTTTAGAGGGCGGCTGGCGCTTTGACCCCCTCCCCGCCCGTGCCCTCGGCGCCTCCCTTCAGAGCGCCTGCGTGCATGCCGACTCGTCTCGGCGCTTAATTGTCAAGCACGCCTCGTCCGCCCCGTTGTGGCGCGTCGACGTGTGCAAAGGGTGCGTGTCGGTGAGCATTCCTGACATAACAACAAAACCCCGGAGCAATTATACAGCGGCGCTGAACACGAGACCCGCTCGCGTTGCCTCCCTCCCTCCCCCGCTTGCGCGGCTAGGAATGTGGCAGCCACGGTCGAGCGCATGAACTTCAAAAGCGGGGGGAGGAAGAGAAAAAATGAGCACGGGGAAAATTGCGGGGGGAAAAAAAGGCGAGTTGTTTTCCGCCCGCGCCGCTCTCTTCCCCTGCTCCTCCTCAGCCTGACAGCTGCTCCGACATGGAATTCCACGGAGAGGGGACACACACACACACACACACACACACACACACACACAAGTGCGCGCGGAGGCAGGCAACTGCCTCTCGCCTGGCGCTCGCAGGCCTGTTGGTTTAGTGGTTGAAGGAAAAGTGGCGTGCCAGCCTGTAGCGTCAAAGCAGAGGCGTCGCGTGCACGTGCGGCACATTGCGTGTCTTCCTGACATAAAAACAACACAGATGTTGCACATTAAGGCCTCACACACGCACACACACACAGACAACAGCACCATTGTGCGCGGAAATGCGTCATGAACGGCACACTTTCTTTCTCAATGGACTGTGTGTGTGTGTTTGTGTCCACCTGTGCGCGTGTGTGTACTTCAGTTTCCGCGTGCGTCAATGTGTCAGCGTCATTAACACTTTCTCTCTCTCTCTCTCGTCCCCTCTCTCCACAGCTGAGTGAGCAGCGAGAGGCTCCGAGGAAGCGAGCTGCCTCTCCTAATCATTATCCCTGCTCTCCAGTCAAGCCCTGCTCCCCCGCCGCGCTCTGTCCGCCCCCGCCGCAGCCCCAGGCCAACGGCAGAGCGGGCGGCGTCCCGCCAGAGGTCATCGGGGCGCACCGGATGCCCGCCGCCGACGCCCCGGTGGTGCGGCCCATTCCGCCCGAAGCACGCCGGCTGATCGTCAACAAGAATGCTGGCGAGACGCTCCTCCAGAGAGCGGCGCGTCTGGGCTACGAGGTAATGGGGGGGGGTTCTCTAGCTTGGCTACACGCGCCTCTCGGCACATTTTACACTTCGCCTCGTTTCCCGTCTTCACTTCCTCTCCGCTTAAATTGAGCTCATTTTCTCGTCCCGCTTTGTTCCTGTCTGCTACGCGGCTCCACGCCTATTTTCAAAATTGTCTCTCTCCTTGCGTCCGTCCTCCTTTTCCTATCTTCATCCCTCTATTTATCTTCCATCTCTTTCACCAGAGTGCAGGCTTTTTTCTCAAACCCCCCGCCCCAATTCTCTCGCTCTCTCTCAGGTTTCCGCTCGTTCCCTCCCCCTTCTTTCCTCTCGGCGCTCTTTCTCTTCCTCTCTTTGTGACTCAGATTGTCGTTGGCACCCCGCGAGCACACACACACGCTAACCCACCCTCCCCCTCCTCCTCCTCCTCGCCGCATCCCCCCCTTCTCTCGCCTCGCTCCGCTCTCACATCTCATTAATTTTCCGTGAGGCGAAGTGTGACACACACACGGGCGCAGGCGCACATACACACACTCACGCGCACGCGCGCGCGCAGACGGCATCGGCGGAATCATTATACCGAGAAGAGCGGAGATGCGCTCTCTCTTTCTCTCGTGCATCCGGACTTCTTTTATGCCCTACCGCGCTGTTTTCTGGCAGTTGCCCCACAGCACAGCGCAAGACAAGAATCTCCCATCGCTCCCAAAGCTTTTAGAAAGACCGGTTCTCCCACCTAAGAGCTTGGCGCCAGGTGGTGTTTAACGCGAAGGCGCCCTCATCAGCTTTGGCAGCCTCTCCGTCTCCGCTGCGATGCGGATTTCGCTCTGTTCGTGACGCAAATTCTTAGCTTGCCAGAACAACAACAAGGGATAGGAACCAGAACGCACAAAAAGGAGTCAACATTCAGCTGTTTAGCGCTCACATGTTGACACATAGCGAGCTTGGGTTTTGTGGGTCAACACTAAATCATGTCAACATGCGAGTGTGGTCTGGTTGCTTGGTTAATCGGGCGGGCCCTGAAAGAAATTCTAAGACCAGTTTCCACCAAAGTAGTACACTTCAGCTCAGTTCTGGATGCTACAATTTTTCGCCAAAATTTTGTGGAAAGTCCCAAAATAATTTCTACCCTCTTGTGGTGTAGGATGTTACCTAAAGTAGCTCAACGTGCCACAGATGATGTAATGCAAAGTTTTCCCAGGAAAACTTGGTAAGCCTGGTGGTCAGGGACGATACTGGGGAAAAAATTTGGCCAGGTAAAATATTCGTCCTGGGGGTTGCGAAAGAGATACGATAAAACCGATTCGTGCGGAGAGAGGTTAAGAACAGCCAGGTGATCCACCAGACCTATAAAGAACTGGAGTTGGAATTCTATTAAATTGAGTGGTCAACAGCGCCTCCAATGGTTGTAGCCAAGCTCTGCACTCCATTTCGCCTCAGTTGCTTGAAGATACAAATCAATTTACCTGATTAAATGATTGATTAATTGATTGTCAGCTCATCTTTAGAAAAAAAAAATCTTCATTGGGGTAAAAAAAAAATAGTAATTTCCGAAAACTATGAACTCTTTTACTGTGTAGCCTTTGTCTTTGACTGAATTGACCAATTAGCCTGACTTGTGTATTACGTAGATGACACAGCTAGCATCATTAGGGAATTATTTTGCTATAACGGTAAACAAATATTTCCAAACTGTGCTGAACGAAACTGCTAGGTGGGTTCGTGTTCACTTGGCGTAAATCGAGCAAAGGTGCGGTCTGCACGTTGCCTTTTAATTAAACCCGGATGGCCCTTTGTCTCTCTCCTTCTCCCCTCCTCCTCCGCCCTTTGCGCGCCGCGCCTCTTGACAGATTTTCCAAATTGATTTATTGATCGGCGCAGTTTAATGCCTCCTCAGCTGCGCCGCGTGTCCGCTCGCTCACTCGCTTGTCTGCCTCTGCGCTTTCCATGCGTACTCTCGCGTGTGTAATATCTTTAATCACCAGCAGAGGCATCTTCACCAAACTGTAAGTAGGTGTGCGCGTTGCTCATTAACCGGTTGCTTTATGGTCACACGCACATTCAGACACACATTTATGATGATTAGGCGTGTGTGCGTCATGATGTGTGTGAGTCAGAGTGGGAGAGCGGGTGGCGGAGAGTGTGAATGAGAGGTAAGCGCTGGGAGTATAATCGCGTTCTAATGGCCCTCTAATGTGCCGTGGTGACTGCGGTTAGCGGCGGCGGCAGCAGCGGCGGCTGTTCTTCCTTCCTTCCTCGCTCGCACACAAACACGGCGAGCGGCGGCGGTGGCGAGCGGCAGCGGGGCGCAGTCAGCCGAGCGGGAGAGAAGCTGGCTCGTCTCTGTGATTTATGTGTCTCTCTCAAACGTTTTATTCCCCTCCCGCTTCTTTTTCTTTTTTTCCACTCAACCCCCCATGCCCCCCACCCCGCCATCCCTCACAACCGCCCCCCACCCCCTTTAGCATTTTTTTCCCCTTCCTGCGTGCCGAGAGGGGGGAGGAGAAAACCTGAGACTACACAAACAAGGCACTGGCCGCTGCGCAAACAACACCCCCGCCTTCCCTTCCCTCCTTCCCTCCCTTTCTTTCTCTCGCTGCCTCTCAGGAAGCGCGTCTCTCACTGCCTGCGTGTGATAAGCCTGGGGCAGACCCCTGGGGCTCCCACACACACGCACACACATACACAGCGATTTATGCATAGTGCCTCACACACACAAACACACGAGCATACAAGCCTGTAGATGCACAGTGCTTGTCCCGTACTGGTGTTTTAGTGCCGCAAGCTCCAGGCTTATCACACGCAGGCAGCGAGATATAAGGGCCTGGGAGACAGTGACACAAACGCACACACACAACTCACATTTGCTGATTAGTGTGACACACGGAGCGGCGCCAGTTATGACCTAATAAGCAAACGTACAGTCACGCCGGCGTGCTCTTCTGAACAGGCCGCACGGAATGACTGATGTTATAAAAATAAATGAGGAGAAAAAAAATCACGCTATCGCACACCCACACACACCTGCACATGCAAATTCCTAATCATCTTAGGCGCGCACACACACACACACACACACACACACTCACACACTCATTTTACACACACAGAAGCACACACACACACACACACATAATTTAAGACGCGTGCACACGCTCCCGATGCCCGGGCGACACCGCGCATATATTCATGTTCGTTTAGTTTCGCGCTCCGTGCCGGCGCACATGAAAGCCCACTCGCTCGCTTCTTCCCTCCCTCGCTCCCCTTTCTATTCGCTCGCTCGCTCGCTCTCCCCCCGTCTGCCTCACTCGCTCGCTCGCTGGCAGAGCATTTGAAATGGTAATGAGGAGAGATGCTGCGGATGTCTTCATCCCTCTCTTCAACCAACCAACTCACCAACCCGCCAACCACCCCATCTCTGCCCATGCTGGGTGCTCCAACAGGCCCCCTCGCTTCAGCCCATTGAAAGCCAGGATGAAGGTGCAATCTGTCATTTATTCTCCTCACATAAATCATGTCTGATTTTCTCTCCTCAAGCCGGCGTACAAGGAAAGCTGGATTGCATTTTAAATACCCGGCGCATTTCTAATGGGCAAAACTGGGGAATTGCGGGGTGATTTGGACTGTTTGCTTGAGGAGATAAATAGACGGAGTTGTCGGCCTCTCACCCAACCTCAAATTGCCACGGATGTATTAAACGTTAGCGGTGGTCTTCTAGGACGCTTATAGCGGGATGTGCCATGTTGCGTAATACTAATGTACTGTATAGATAAAAACGCTATATAAGTGCACTCCGTTTATCATTTACCATTGAAACTGGTAAAGCACAATCTCAGAGTTGAAAAGTGCCCCTTGTCGATACATCGCAAGTTTACCAGGGAGCAGTAATCTGGTGGCACCGTGGGAAATGTAACTATTGGGACGTTCCGTTTCCGTTTAATGTCATCAACTACTGGCCTGGAATGTATACTTTGTTGGCCTGAATACACAAACAAGACAAGTTTGTGAAAATCAAAAGCATTATTGCTTGTACCCAATAAAAACCAAAAACATTGCCAAAAGCATATTACATCATTTTTAGGAGATTCTTGTTGGTTTATCGGTTGCGTTTTTGCTAGCTTGTCATGTAAATGTTTCTGAAATGTATCTGGATTTATTATCTATCCATTCAAAAGTATTTGTTCCCCATAAAAATTGGTATGAACTGGGGTGCTTTGGTTTTGGACAGAGTTCAGTTTTTACAGCGGCAACATTGCAAAATTGTTTGCAACTCAAAACACACTCTAGTCTGTCACAATATACAATAGCAGGGTTTCCCCCAGTGCTTTATTAGCCTGGCGGGCTGTCAGGCTTTTCTTGCCACCACCACCACCCAGCCCTCCTGCCTATGGCTAAGTGTAAGCACCCCCCTCAACCCCCACCCCCACCCTTTGATGAAAAGTAATTGCCACATGTGGCCGGCATGCGCCCTCCCTTCCCCCATCAACGAATACGATTTGGCACATGTTGTTCGTCATCCGCACTCGTTGATGAATATTTTTCTGGGCCCTGTTTTGTTTGTTTGTTTCTGGGGAAACAAATTGAATAAAAAGGTGTTAATTGAGCATCCCTGCCGCATGACAACGCATTCTTACGCCACTCGTACCCTCAAAATGTCGTACGAAAGAGTATCGAGACTACCAAAAAAAAGGTTTCGCTTTTGTTGCCAGGCTTGCTGCCAGCAGTTGTCAGTTGATTTTTTTTCTTCTTCATCTTCGTAGTACTTTATGGCTCGTGAGCTCCAAAGTGGGATACGTCCTACTTCCTGGCAGACTCTGAATGTAGCCTTAGCTGCTGATGTAAGAGAAGGTTATGCGGAGGTGGTACCTGATGACAGTCAACGGTCCCTTGATTTAATGAGCTTTGTACAGTCCTCGCTCATTAGGATTGTCGAACATTCGCCGCTAGCTTGCTAGCCTGGCTTTTCAAGTATAGTCACATTAACGAGACACAAGCATCAGGCTTGTTTATTTCATTTTTTAATGTTTGTTTCCCTTTTGCTCGGTTTATTATATTTAGTTGTTTTTAAGAAGGGGTGTATTTATTGCAAGTGTGTATTATACTCAGGAGAGCTGATTATCCATTTCTGACTTTATTAGCAAAAACAGCCAAGCTTTCCGGGCATGTAGCCCTGCTCCATCAGAACTAGCACGAGCTACCCGAGCGTCGCTCAAAGAGCACGCACACACACATCTGCCTGTATGCGTGGCGCGTAGCGGGGCCGCGCTGCAAGGGGTTAAATGTCTGAGTGATGCATTGATTGCAGGCGAGCGCAGGGAAGCATTCTAGAGAGGGAGATTAGAGGACGGAGGGAAAGCGGCGGTGGAGGAGGAAAGGGGTGGGGGGCTGCTGGGAAGGGATGTGTGTGCGCGTGTGTGCGCGCCTCATTATACTGCGGAGACGTGTGTGTGCGTGTATCTGGCGGGAAGCCGGGGCTCTCGTGCTAAGCTCCTCGCTCTCTCCCAGCGATATTAAACACGGCTCCAGAGGTTTAGCGCTACACCTCCTCCGCAGCCACACACACACATGCGCGCACGCTCATCAGCAGCACGTAAACACACACGCACACATAAGCGAGCTGCATATCAACACTGTCGTCGTCAGTCTCACACGTGCACGCACACACACACACACGTGGAATCCCCAGAGGGGAGCTTCGGCACAGCGCTCCTGAATCTCTCTCCAGCAGGCAAACGGAATTCTGGCAGCGGGTGAAAACCAGTTGGCGCGTCACTCCTGCCTCCCCCCTCTCACCTCCCACCTTCCCCCCTCTACTCTCACACTTTTTCTTGCACACACTTGTTCACTTCTTTTCCCGGTATCTCCCTCCCTTCCTCCTTCCACAGCCCGGAACGTCCTCTAAATCACTCTTATCGGCGCGCAGACGCACACACCCGCACACACATTTTGGACCGCCACCCACGACAAGCCCACCCTTTCATCTCTTGTTATTGTCAGCTGCGGCCCAGCGGACGGCCCCGGCAGATCTCATCCACAGACTCATTAATCTGTCATCTGTCGGGGTGTTGCCTTCGCCGCCGCGGCCCTCCTTCCGCCCGCTCCATTCCCCCCGCCAGTCAAGTCAGCCCCCCTCCGCCCCCTGCCCCCAACTCCCCCTCCTCCTTCCGTCCCTCCAGCCGCCCTTTCGCGCAAATGGGGAGCGAGCGAGATAAACACTTGGAGCAGCTGGAGGGTGAGAATTAGCATAGAAATGGAAGTTTGGAGTCATTCCCCAGGTTCACAGGAGGGAGGTCTCGGCGGCGGGCTGTTAGAGGGACAGCGCCTAAGCGTTGGCGTTTATACGCATATATGGATGCACGTGGGTGACATAATTAAAAGCCTAATTTAGAAAAATCCCGATAAATGCGGCAGCTCCTATTTGCTTTGCATATCTCCTCTTATCAGAAGAAAACTCCCCCCCCTCCGTCCCCATCCCTTCTCGCCATTTCCTCCGTTTAGTAGCAGCAGACACCGCGGCGGTCCAATAAAAACCAGCCCCGTCTATTTTTCTGCTGGATGCCGGCTGTCGCGGCCCCAAGACCAGAGAAAACATTTCCAGCTCTTGAGTGCTTCCATCAAATCTCTTTGTTCCGCTTCCATTACGCCACGCTCGCTGCCCGGGCCTGCCGCGACTGTCTCCGCACGCGCGCACGCCTTCGGAATCTGGCAGGCGACACGTCGTTGAGTCATACTCGGTCTCCTGGCCTCGTTCGCCGCCAGCTGCAGCATTATGGAGCGTTTGTGTGCGAGTTTTATGTTAGTCCGGCGCAGGAACACGCTCATTTCCCCTTCCCCCTCCTCCTCCTTCCCCTAATTTGGCTGCCACAGGAAACTTTATATGCTAGAAGCCGTCTGTCTTTGTACGACTCTGTTGTTTTTCCCTCCCGTACTGAAGCCTCGTGCTTGTGTTGGCTCCCTACAGGAGGTGGTGCTCTACTGCCTGGAGAACCGAGTGTGCGAGGTGAATCACCGAGACTACGCCGGCTACTGCGCCCTCCATGAGGCCTGCGCCCGCGGCTGGCTCACTATCGTCCAACACCTGCTGGACTACGGCGCCGACATCAACTGCAGCGCGCAGGACGGCACCAGGTACGGCCGCTGAATTCTGAACCGCTCAAGCAATGCTAACGTGGCCTCTTTAGCATGCGCCAGTGGGCTGTCATGGCTTATGCTCATGTCACGTAACGCGTCACTTGCATGATGGATTTGATCGTTTGTTGCCTAGAGCGTCATTGTGACACACGAGCTCCACAGGTTGGAACTTGAAGCTGTCATGATATTCCTTCAGAGACTTTGCTCGCTAGCTGAAATGTTCATGAAACAAAGTATATATTTTTTTAAATGAATATGAATCCAGTTAATCCGTTTTAGTCACAAGACCAACTCACCTTCATGCGCAGTTCACGTACTGAAGCATAGTTCAAAAACCGAAGCAATATTTGCTTGAAAATGTTAGTAAAGGTTCTTCTGTGTTTCCCTTAGTGGGTGAAAGCTCACCGCTATATTTTGTTAAGTTATTAGTTTTATATCTTATTTTTTGTGTGTGTTTTTTACTAAGAATGGATGATACCCGGCCTTATTTGAAGGTATCGGTACTGACAGTGGCTGATACCCGTGCAGCCAGTTTAGGATCAGAAACTAGAAATTAGAAATTGAAAGGATAGAAAATTGCCATTAACTCATTCACTCCCAGCCATTTTCACTGAAGCAACCCCCTTCGCTCCCGGCTGTTTTACTGGAGTTTTACTGATGGTCAACATCCTTATTTTAAAAAAATATATATATATATTTTTTTTTTTTTACAACAGCCTTGTAAAAGACCCAAGGATAATACATTCAGTGTTATTCATCATTTTCATTCTTCCAATCTTATCATGGGCAAAAGATGGCGTCTTTTGTTTTATTTCCATGAATTTCAACGCTGACACAATGGTTATTTGTCAACATCTCTACTCGGTAGAGCGACTACACTTGAATCTGCTTTTATCAAAATGGCATACATGTGAAAGTTAGTTGAAATGATTGCACATGCCTTTGTAGACCCATTCACGACGCAGTGGAGAACGACCACCTGGACGTGGTGCGCGTCCTACTGTCCTATGGTGCCGACCCCACCTTGGCAACGTACTCTGGCCGGGGTCTCCTGAAAATGACCCACAGTGACATCATGGAGCGCTTCCTCACCGGTAAGCAATTTTTTCGTGGCTCTTCTTTCCTTTAAAGGGGAAATCAACTCAAACATTTTCTATACAATAAGATGTTATTTGCAGTCCCACTAGTCTAAACAAAATATTTGGATTAATATTATGTTTGTGGAATATGAGCAAAGTCCATCCCTTTTTATCCATCTCAGGAGGCTGCCATTTTGCCACTTGCTGTCGACTGAAAATGACATTGTAGTTGCTCAGGTATCGACCAATCACGGCTCACCTTTTGTCTGAAGCGGAGCCATGATTGCTCGTTATCTGAGCAACTATGATGTCATTGTCAGTTGACAGCAAGTGGCAAAATGGCCGCCCCCCCTGGGGTGCAAAAGAGATGATTCCGAAAAAAATGCATAACAACCCTCATAGTTCTATTTGTGGACAAGCTACTGGCAAAGGTTTGACCTTGTATTACAAAGTGCCGCAAGGTAGGACAGGAGATAAACTGGGTAAGGGGTTGCTTTTGGGTGGTACACGCAGGTGATGAGGGTTCAAATGTTAAAGCAGCTGCTCGGCAGCAGCCAGTCCCCGAAGGCCTCGATCCTGTTTGCAGCTCTTTCAGCGCCTCGACCCCTGCGCAACCTGTTGCTCCGAGTCGCGCCTTGCAAATCCTCACCCGCCGCTCCCCATTTTCCGCCCCGCGCTCGCCTGCGGCCGTCAGCAGACGTGTCAGCCACTGTCAGCCCATCTCTCCCCTCCGGCGGGCCCCCTCCCCTCCCCTCCCTCGACCACCTGTTAGACAAGGGAGATTGAGCCCGCGAGTGCGTGCTGTTGCCTCTGAGCTGGTTACTTAGCAACGCCAACTGTGTTTGCTCAGCGTACGTGAGGAAATGGGCTTCGCTCCGGCCCGGAGACTTTGCTTTTGTAGTGCGTGTTAGGGCCCGTGTGCGTCTCTCCAAGGTAACTTGAGACTGGGAGAATGGGACTCGGCTGTTGCCGGTGCATAATGTCAGGTTGATTTCATCGGGGTGAAAACACAAGAGAAAATGATAAGCTGTTGCTTTTTCCTATCAGATTTCAAGGGTAATACTTGATAAATGATGATGAAAGATATGTTCAGCATATGCTATGAGCATTTGGAGGGTTAAAAGTTTGGGGGCTTTGGGACCATATGTGGTCCGCAGGCCTTGGGTTTGTCACCCCTCTTTACAGGGAGATGGCTGCAAAAGGGTAGTGTTGAACTTTGATAAGAGCGTGGACACGTAGATCGATGCCTGACTGTGGAGCGAGCGAGGGAGTGAGAGTGAGCAAGCGAGCGAGCGATGGCCGCCCTCCCTCCACCTGGTCCCACTCATCTGGAGGCCGTTAATCCCTCCAAACACACGCCAGACGCCCCACGCCTCAGCGCTGGCACAAAGCCCGGCTCTGATTCGCCGAATGTGCGTGCGTGCGTGTGTTTGTGTGTATGTGCTGAACACACACTTTGCTCTCGCCGCGTGTGCTTAGCCAGCTCTCTCGGCGTGTGTGTGTGTGCGTGCGTGCGTGTGCGCGCACCAGCAAAACTGTGTGTGGTTCTTGTTCCTGGCAGCCGTCTGCAGCGACGCTCTGAACTGAGCCAGCTTTAACCCAGCAGAGACAGTCGCTCCCTCCCCCGTGGTGAAGCTGCTGGCCCCTGACCATTACCCCCCCCCCCCTTCCCCCCGCCCGCCCCTGCTCCACCACTCCACACTCCTCTAACATGTCCTCTCTCCCCCTTCCTCCTCCTCTTTTACTGCCGTTTATCCATTCGCCGCTCTTGTCTCCAAGGGCAATTGTTTGCCTCGTTGCCTGTCCCCCCGGGCTCTGGCTGGTGAGTCACATGCTCCTCTCCTCTCTCCATAGATTATTTTGCTGACCTTCAGGGCCGCGCAGATGACGACCCCGGAGTTTATTGGGAATTCTACGGCAGCGTTGTGTGTGGTGAGTACTGATCACAACGATCCCTTTCTATCAGCCTGTAGAAGAGATTTTTTTTTCACCCTTTTCCAATGTCGCTGTTCTGTACTGAAGCGGAAACGGGTGGGGGGGGACTAAGTCGATCCGGCAATTTTCTGCCTTCAGAACTAATATGAGAGCAGTAACAGAAGCCCCTTTCACGCTGCCTGTAAAAGCCGGTATTTATTTGTTGAGTTTCTATATAGATGGCACGCACACGTAACGTTGGGCGACCTGAAGATATTCTGCTTTCGGACGCAGCTGTAATGGAAACAATCTTTACACTGCCTTAAAAGCCGACATGTTTCAGCCGTGTTGCTGTTCTGTATGCAGTATTCCCCATGCATATTTGAGATTCAATTCAAAAATTCACCTATTTGAGTTTATTTTATTTTATTTTTTACTTCTCCTCTATTGGCTAAAACCCCCCCTACGCCTATTCAGTTTTTGTGCTTATTCTGAAACGCCCCAAGTTGCCACAAGACAGCACCAAAACCTAAGACCTAGCCCAGTCTAATAACAAAAGGGCTTTGGTGCCATCTTGTTGCATCTAGATGCCAAGAAACTTGAACCTCTGCTAAACAGGCCTAAGCCCTGTCTAATTAAAAGAAAAGAAAAAAGTAGTACCCTGGTGCCATCTTGATTACAAGGAACTTTAGCTTATATTAGACAAGACCTAACCCAGTCTAAAAAAAAGTTGTGTTTTGGTGCCTTCTTGATTACAAGGAACCTGAGCTTCTATTAGACAAGACCTAGCCTACTCTTAAAAAAAGAAAAGAAAAAAAGTAGTGCTTTAGTGCCATCTTGAGGCATCTTGATGCCAAGGAACCTGAGCTTCAGTTAGACAAGCCATAGCCCTGTCTATTAAAAGTAGTGCGTTGGTGCCATTTTATGGCTTCTTTTTTTTTTTTACTCAACTTTTGGGATTGACAGAAGGGCTGGGTCCCTATTATTGTAAACAATGCTGTCACAGAACAAATGGAACAAAGTTCACCAAAGTTCACAGTTGTCCTGACAATTTTCCAACTTTGGTGTTAGTATCACAGGTGTAACTGAATCCCGTCCGTCCACACTACCTGTTAGTGTTTTCAGTCTTTTTATCATGATATGTCTGTTCTTTTTTTTATATATATATATTTTTATATATATGCAAGTGTTGTAGCAATATGGCTGAGTTTTGCGTAAAATTTTAATTTGGGTCACCTGTGACGCTGCCCTTCCACTGAATCTTTGTATGAAAAAGTGTGTCCCAAGACGTCAGCTCACCTTCATTTTGCACCTTTCAGAGTCTGCCGAGGAGGGCGGAGCCTACGACATCCTGGCTGACCCGCCGGGCCCTGACGAAGACGAGGAGGACGACAAAAGGGAGGTGTTTGAGTTTGAGTTCTCCGACCGGCCCCTGTTGCCGTGCTACAACATCCAGGTGTCCGTCTCTCATGGGTGAGCGTCTCGCCATTCCCAAGTGTTGGGAATAATGCCGTACTTTTTGCCATAATGCAGAAATACAATTTAGAATGCACATTACGATGCAGTTGTACATCATCGTGACCAGATTCACTTTTTGGACATCTCTAAAAAGTTTCCAACCAGGAATTTATAATAGTTGGCACTTACACTGTGATATGAATATCTAACTCAGGAAATTCTGCACAAGTATACAGTCACTGATCAGCTGTTCAGTCACTGTTCATGCAGACATTGAGCTGTTTACCTGTCAGTCATTATACGCAGCACTTGGATTGGTCGTGATGTCACTTACTGTAGATCGTGTTTGTCATTACATGCACAACCAGTGATTAGCCTCCAAAGTTGTTTACATGTATGTTCTGGAAGATTGAAAGTATAATGCTGTTAACAGACTTTTTGTGTGGCTATTAAAAGAATAGTTTTGTTTGATTGTTGTCGTTTTTTTGTACTAAAAATTGATTGATAAAAAAATTAAGGTAAATTTAATTTTAAGATAATCCTTAAATGTCAACATATATTCAGATTTTGAGTTTTAAAAAATGAATTTTAACATAATATAATATAGTGTAATTTAAAATGTTTAATTCTTAAATTTATAAATAAGAATTGTTTCAATTTTTTTAAGTAAATATATTTTAATTTCAAGTTGTAAATTATAATCAATTTGTACCATAAATTTTACTACAATCTTTTTCCCCATTATCTTTAAAATAAAATAATTTCACGTTCCAATAAATGAAAAGTTTAAGATTACGTTAAAATCACATTTAAATAAATCCATTTCAAATGTATTATTTTTTTATTATTTAAAAAATAAAACTAAATTACAGTTAAACTACAGTCACAGGCCATGAATACCACCTTCTGCTCTTTTTGTGGGAAGTAACTCCAAATAGTGCAGAATATTGTAATGCAAAAGTATAATGAATGACTTTTAAATGACATGCACTAGTAAAATATGTAGATACTTTACAAGTGGTCATTTCTCATCCGTAATAAATTGTATTTCTTTCCTCCCTCTCAGGCCTAGGAACTGGCTCCTCCTGTCCGATGTGCTCCGCCGTTTGCGCATGTCAGCCCGCGGCTTCCGACAGGCCTTCCCCCACATGGAGGTGGTGACGGTGTCCGAGGCCGAGTTCTACCGGCAGGCCTCGCTGTCGCAGCTCTTCTCCTGCCCCGAGGAGTTGGAGGGCTTCCAGCCGGACAGTAAGGAACTGCTGGACCTGGTGGAGGACAGCGCCGAACTGGCCGCCCTGCTGGGCTCCTCGCTGGAGTGCTTGGACGACCGCTGGGAGCAGGCCAGGGACAAACTGAAGGACAGGATCAAGGCGGCCGGCCAGGTGGGCCTCATCCTTAACCCGGCTCACAACAAGCACTGACCTTCTTCACCCTCTCGGGCTGCGGTTGGCTTTCTTATCCGTCTGGAGTCAGTTTGCTACCCAAAGTTCCCCGCCCGGCACTGTACATAAAGACTTTTGGACCTGCTGGCTGACCCGGCCTGTGTTAGCTTAGCCATATGCTTGACTCTCAATAACTGATGGTCGTATTTTTTATAAATTAATATATGTACAAATAAATCTAAATAAATATATGTATGTACATATACATATGTGTGTGTGTGTGTGTGTGTGTGCGTGTACATAGTTTTCCTTCCCCTTCTTTCTGATAACCAGACAGCGCGTGAGCGCAGCACATTGTGCATGTGTGCTATTGAATGTGCTATTTGAGTTCACAGGGAGCACATGATGTACAATTCTTTTTGTTGTATCTTTTTTTTTCATTTTATAATGTTAAAATTGTGCTTCCTGTCCAGTCTGTAATTTAACACGCGGAGCTACAGCGTTGATTGTATAATAAAGTTCTATTGTAATACTGATCTTCACCCTTTGGCAAAGGGCTTGTGTATATATCTAACAGTGAGGCTACTGCAGTAAATCAAACTTTTTTTTGGGTATTCATTTTGTTTTGTTTTAACTTTGTAATTAAAATATCTCCTAATTTGTATTTATATTTTACAAAAAGAAGTTGCTTTAAAAAAAAATAAATATACAAACTGCAAGATGAAATGTGTGTGCTGCTCCTTTAATTGTGAGGTTACGTTTGGAACTAAATGAATTGGGTGTCAATGTCAAATTAAACCGTTTAGCCAAATTGTCCGCGACGACGTAATCCTGCATTGCCATCTCTAGGAATACATTTGTATTGTCGCGAGCTGCACTTTGTCTCTGCAGCCCATCAGCGCACAGCAAACAATTTATTGCAGACCTGCAGCGTCACCAAACGACAAAATTGGTCATTGCATGATACAAATACACTCGATGGGACGACTGTATTATATATTGTTTTTGCACCGTTATTAATGTCAGAAATGTATATATTAATAGTTATTAATCAAACGGAATTGGTTATCTTCTATATATTTTGTTGGAATTGGCTAATCTAATTTATTGTTATATTTTCAAGTATAATTCTACATTTCACAAATCAAAGCATAAAGGATAAACTAAACTAAGTTTTAGTTTAGTTTATCCTTTATGCTTTGATTTTGATTCATTTATCCCACGGTGTTTAAATAAACTGGTTACAGGTGGCTAGCATCTTGAGATGTTTAAGACCAAAAAAAAAAACTTTTTGTCAGAATATGACTAAGACCATTATTTTTAAGAGAGTGGCGATATAATATTTGTTAAATGTACTCAATTATATAAATTAACATATAGACATATTTGAATTTTGTCGCAAACCAGTCCTAAAACTAGAGGCCACAAAGGCTGTTGGTGCGCATGCGGCGTCGCGTTCTGTACCACGTGATTATGCGTGACGTCTTGGATCATGTGATCTCTGCTTGAAGCAAAGAGAAGGGAAGATGTCGCCTACTGACTGGCCGAGGATGGAGTCACTGTCCTTCGCCTTGTCCGTCCTCCTTTTCCTCTGCACGACCGGTAAGAATTGTGAACTAATAGAGGCAGCCGGTTGTTTATTTTAAACGGATCTCCTTTTGCTTTAGTGTAACATTACCGCGTCGTGTCGTCAAAGCGGATCACAGTTGGCTAACCGAGCTAGCAACGATAGCGTCGTCGATAGGTTCATTCATTTGACACTATTTTCGATGTATATTCATGCGATGCGTCGAGGTGATGTCGTCCCATTTTTCTGTGTTGTTGTCATATTGTTGGGGAACATTCCATTATAGCAAAAAGCATATTGTGTAGTAATTATTTGCTCCCCCTCTAAAGTGCGTTTCATCATTGTTTTGATTAGGCCATAATAAAACCAGGTTATGAGATAATTATTGATTTATTCTAGTTCCTAAATGGATTGTGAGTCATGTGACAGGCCACGAAACAGGGAAGTTCCTCTCCCTCTTTCCATCACGAGTTTCTGCCTGGCTTGTGTTGTTACAAAAAAAAGAAATAATGCTCAGTTTTGATTGAAAATTTGACGTTTTATACAAATTGAAATTGTAATGAGCCTGTTTATGACGGGTGGCACTACAAAGTTGAGTGATTTGTACTTGTGGGTGCGAGCACATAGAATGTTGAGGTAGAAAAAAAAGGAGCAAGTGCTAAAAAAGAAAGTTGAATTTTCCATTTAATTTGAATGAGTATAATTCATTTGAAAATTTAATTAAAGGCATTTTCACTCGTGAGTCCAGCACTTCATCCATGTCACTGTTTGGACGGTGTGCAGCTTAACTTTTTGGCATAAGCACTTGTTTGGAATATAGATGTTTCTGCATATTAGTGTATTGCTCTCTCTGACACTTGAAAGTGACTCTGAATCTTTATCCAGTCCAACAGATCATGCAGAGAAGCTAATTGTAGGTGTTCATGTTAATTGGTCCCACTATTCTTCAAGTTTAGCACTTCAGATATCCAACTATTTGAGTTCAAGAAATTAAAAAGTGATTTTTTTCATAACATTATAAAATCTTTTCTCCATCCCATCGTGCAGATGTCCGCGGGGATGGGTTGACGGTGCTGCAAGCTCCAGAGTTTGTGTCCTTCCAGAAAGGAGAGTGGCCCGTCTCTGGCGAGAAGATTCCCGACCTGGTGGCCCTAACCATGGGCTTCTCTGTTCAAGAGGTGACGTGGCAATTTATTATCAAGCAGTCGAAGTTCTGCCGCGATTATAAACCTTTACATAGGAAAGCTGATATTTTACTGACCAGTCGGTCACAGTGCTCCTTCAAGTAAGTTTTCAATGAGCATTTTAATAACATTGTGTCTTGATTCCATTCAGGATCTGTCTTGGCCTGGCCTGCAGGCGGGTCCCTTGTTCCAGCGTCCCCGTGCTAATGTTCTGATAGTGGTCCGAGGAGCCGATCGCCTCGCCTTGCCTCAGAGTGTGGCCTCCTATCCCTTGGAGAATGTGAGCCATCCTGGATCTGGATTACAAACAAAATGGACCTCTGGTAGCTTATCGTGAGGTTTTCCTTGTTTCTTCCCAGCCGGTGCCCTTCACTCTGGATAGTGTCGCAGAGACGGTGCACTCCCTGTTCGCCGAGGACACGCCTGTCGTGCTGCAGCTCGCACCGAGTGAGGAGGTACAAACATGGTCATTACAATATTGAATTTCAAAACATGGGCTTGAGGCTAATGTGTGATGTCAACAAATTTTGAGAACCTTCAGCCCAGTGAATGATTCTGGTTAATACGTTTGTGGAGTATGAGTTATGAAGCAAAATCCAGCCGTTTTGATCCATCTCAGGCGGCGGCCAATTTGCCACTTGTCGAATGAAGATGACATCAATGTTGCTCAGGTTTCAGGTAACATCCAATCACAGCGCAGCTTCAGAAAACAGGTGAGCTGTGATTGGTCACTGCCTTAGCCCTGAGCAACTGTCATGTCACCTTCAGTCGACAGCAAGCCGCAAAATGGCCGCCCCCTCAGATGGATCAAAACGGCTGGATTTTGCTTCTTAACTCATATTCCACAAATGTAATATTAATCAGAATGTCATGTTTAGACTAGTGAGGTCACATACAACATATTATTGGCAAGAAATCATTAACTCTTTCACTGCCAGATGTTTTCAGAAACGGGTTGTCCCCACTGCCAGCCGATTTAAGTATTTTGAGTGATCTTTCAAGGTCCACAGAAAATGTTGTTTGGACTATGGAAACACACATACTACCAAATGAAAGATTGGACTCTCAGCTTTCATCAGAAAAAAAAAAGTTTGTTTCTACCTTATTCCGTTCTTCAGTAATCAACAATAGAAAATGGTTACTTTCACCGAAATTCTCTCTTTTGAAACAAAAAAACGGAGAAAAAGAGCTTTTTGTGAAACGATATTATTTCATGCACTCTAGTGAATTGTACACTTCTTTTTGTCCATGAATGATGCCACAAACACCTAAATAGTGCTTTACTTCTGTAAAACGCTTTCACCAACAATGAAAAAGTATTTTTTTGATTGCAAAATACGTTTATTTCCATTCAACAGTGTAACAATTTGACAAAACAATTTCGCAAACTATTTACAAACGTGTGCAACTGTGGTACTACTTACAATTATGTGGATGTTTCAAATACAGTTTTTCCTTTTGTAACGCTCTCCTGCGTGCAAGGAGACGCCAGGACTCGCACAACAGTTTACTTTCACTTTCGCATTGGTCCGTTTTGCGTGCAAACGTTACACTTTCTTGACGGCCTTTTTTTCCCGGGAATAAAAAGCAAGTAGTAGACTGTACACACTCCTCCGATGAATATGCATTGGACTCGGGGCACTCTCCGTCGTCCGATCGAACGTCCGCCTGTGCGTGCTCGGTTGTGTTCCGCGTTACGACACCGTCATAGCCGCCGCGTCAGCGGTTCCAATTTCGCCGTCAAGCTCGGATTCACCTTCATCATCATCGAGGATGATCATCGTCGTCATCAATGTACTATTTTAGCGTTGGTCGATGCCTTTCGTCTTGTAAGTGTAGAGCTGCTTGCAAACGCTCGCCATTGCCCGTTCCCTCCTCCATCTAGCTCCATCTAACGTCTTCTACTGCTGCGTCAATGCTTCTCAACCACGGAGTCACCACCCTCATCTTCATCATCGATGATGATCATCGTCGTCAACAATGTGCTCTTTCAGCGATGCTTTTGGTCTTTGAAAAAAACGTCTCGGGCGTGAGCTCCTCGCGACCGGCCGCCATTTTTCCTTTGTCTTCCATTCTCACCTCCTGCTCGACGCTCTAGCTCCGCCTCTACTGACGCCCACCCGATCTTGTCAAAAGAGAGTCATCGCTGCCCTCTAGGGGCCAAAAATAGTCATTAGGCACAACAGACAGACTGGAAACTTTCACCAGACATGCGGAAGGGTTTCCTCTACCCGTTTCAAAAAAAAAAAAAAAAAAATCATTGGATGACGTCTTTTGACGTCATTGGCAGTGAACCGTAGGCTTTTACTTGACGTCTTTAAACGTCAGTGGCAGTGAAAGAGTTAAGTTTGACTTCCAAGAATGTGCAACTTTTTTTCTTGGATATGGGAAAAAGGTGAATACTGCCTCTTTTCTATTAGCCCCAAAACGGCAGCACGCCACTTCACCACATGGGCTCTCTTGCTTTTCTATTACAACATTTATTACAAGTTAAAGGCGCTAGTATGGTGATTCTCAAAGCATGGGCTCCCTCTAGTGGCACACGAAAGAACAATGTTTGTTTTTCAAAATGTACTCGCTACAATTTTATGTAACTTATGTGCACAATTAAATCACAATCTAAGTATGTTTTTAAATTATTTTGTTATTATGATTGTGAGCATAATGTTGCAGTAACCCTGTAAAGTAATTTTCTGATGATTCTTATTTAAAAAAATAAATAACCAAATACTACTAATAATATTGATCAACTATTTTTGTGAGCGTGTGTTTTTTTGTGACGTGCATTTTTTTGTGTCCACCGTTAGAGGCTGTACATGCTGGGCAAAGCCAACGCCGTGTTTGAGGATCTGCCGGTTACCTTGCAGCAGATCCGAGGCCGCCTGTCACAAGATGGCTCCGTGCTGGCCACCCTGCCCCTCAACTCCCTCAGCAGGAACGCAGAGGTCGCATTCCATTGGCACCACTGTAACACAACCACACACACACACACATCCCATCTAAGCTCGCTTCTGTCGCGCGTCATGTCTGCAGGCCGATTTGCTGTTCCTCTCTGAGATACAAGTCCTGCATGACATCACAGCTCTGGTGAGTTGTCACTTCGGCACAGTTTTTTATTTATTTTTTTATTTCCTAACGTTGCTCTGGCTTCACGATGTGACTTTTTGTTACAGCTGCAAAGGCACAGGCATCTGGCCAAGGATCACTCCCCAGACCTTTACTCCTTGGAGCTGTCGGGCCTGGAGGAACTGAGCCGCGTCTACGGACAAGACTCTCCTCAGTACCGCGATGCCATCGCCATTCTCTCCTCTGTTCTGCAGAAGGTAAAGAAGAGAAGGAGGAGACTTCCAATTCGCCGATTTAGCCTCAATTTGTATTTGTGTTTCGTAGTTTGGAGAGGACGTGTACGGTCTGTATGGCAACAGCGCCGTGGTGGAGGTCGTGACCGTGAAGAACTTTGAGGCTCCTCTCACCAGGAAATCCCGCTCCATTTTGGAATCTAAACAGATCGTAAGTCCATATTGTGTGCAGAAGTCTTTTTCCTGCTCCGCAGCGAGCGTCAGGCTTCTAGTATGGGTAAGGCCTTTGAGGGAGGGGCGTTTATTTGTGAAAATTCATTTTTAGACTTAGATTTCAATATAGTATTTGTATAATAATAATAAAATTAAATTGAAAACCTTCCACAAATAAAAAAAAAATAAAATTAAAAAACACTTATCATCACCTATTACATTTTATGTTTCCACAATACTGTACTTAAAAATATTCATAGTGTATTACTATTACAATAATTATATACCATACCATAGTTTTGCATATAATGGCTATGAGTGTTTATTTTTAGTACCAGGGCTGTTTTAAGGGCAATGTGTTGATTGAGGGGAGGCTCTTATTTGTATGAAATGCTTAATTATAACTGTATAAGGTATGGGCCAATTACCAGTTTGACACTTTATCGTGGTTTTTAAAAAGTCAAGGTTTCAATAAAATGTCAGTTCTGGCTGTCACTGGGAATGAGCTGCTCTTCTCTGTTTTCAGCAGGGCACAATATTTTTTGTGATTTTTAAAAAAAAAAATATATATATATATATATATATATATATATATATATTATATTTTTCATTTGTATTCAGTCTGCCATCAAACAGCAATACATTGCACAATATGCGCATCACAATACTCAACAAACATACTGATCGGCGTCAGTGATGGGACACTGTGACTTAATAAGAAGAATGTTAACATTTATTTATTAATTTAAACTTAACACATTTCTTCTGTACTAAATATTCTATATAGCAAAAGTGATTGTGTTCAATGAGGGGGGAAATGCTGTTTTTATTTACCCAAGTATTATTTATTTTTCTTTCATTCAAGAACTGTAATTTGAATACTGTCATACTGCAATATTTTTGCTCACTGTTTCATACCATCAGAATCTAATACTGCATATTGTTCGATTGTTTTATTTAGCAGTGGTAGTTTATACATATATTAGCCTAACTACTGAAGGCTGCTATTTGAGGAAATATAGTATATTTCTCTATTAAGTGCAAACATGCAAAATCTATTGTTTAAAAAGTTTTTTTTATTTATTATTATTATTATTTTTGTCCTTCTCCAGAGCAACCCAGGCAGCCCATACAACTTGGCCTACAAGTACAACTTCAACTACGCCGTGGTCTTCAACATCATACTGTGGCTGATGATCGTGCTGGCGCTTGCAGTGATTGCCGTCGGTTACAACCTGTGGAACATGGACCCGGGCTACGACAGCATCATCTACAGGATGACCAACCAGAAGATCAGGATGGACTAAAAAACCTGACCCTCAAAGTCTCCATCCATCCCTTGGATCCTGCTTGTGATTGTTTTGTGCTTTATGTTTGTATGACATTGAAGTAAAAAGTGAGTCACCAATTGGTTTTGGACGCTGCTGTGGTTGGAAGTGAATATCAACATTACGCCACATCATTCCATATAAAGCGGCTCACTAAGTTTTTGTGATGTATGGTCCTGTTTTGAAAGACTGCGTGAATTTGTCGTGAACATGTTTTAAGTTAAATATGTGTATATATTGAAAATGCAACTGTGTGACAAACTGCTGTACTCAATATGAAAAGATTGCATAGAAACGTGTTTATTGTTTGAAATAACTTGGCCATTATTTGTAAGCATGGTGCAAGAATAAGTAATTAAACTGTAAAATTGCGAAATAATGAATAAATTATTATGGATCAAACGATTGTCAACATGTCTAATATTGACAAAACAATG
This sequence comes from Vanacampus margaritifer, assembly GCF_051991255.1. Lineage (NCBI taxonomy): Eukaryota > Metazoa > Chordata > Actinopteri > Syngnathiformes > Syngnathidae > Vanacampus > Vanacampus margaritifer. The sequence goes on from NC_135442.1 coordinate 14,976,567, forward strand.
TTTAATTGAGTGTTTTTGCTATATTGATTTTGCATTCCTCTAAAAGATATTTTGGGGTCCCAGTTTATTTTATATTAGCAAAGGTCTGAGGCGCTGAGAGATCTTCGGTTTCTGGTGCCGAAGTGGTCCATTAATCCATTTCCACGCTAACAAAAGTAACGACATATATACTTACTTATTTTTTATGTATTTTTTCATTATAAAGGCACAGGGAAATGACGAGTTAGGCATGCCAGCTTGCCATTTGTGGGCCTTTTCCTGGTTCACTTGGTCACGTGATTACGTTGCGTCAACTCTGAGCCAGTTAAAACGTAACTGGCACCTCTCGCCCCGCCTTTATTGTCTTTCGGCGTACTTCATTGGTCGTGAGCTTCTACGACAATTCCGGTAGTGCTGTTTGTTTACTCGTTGCGTACAGCGGAGAGGAAAAAACTCAAGAAGCAGAAAGTATGGTCTGACTGATTATAAAAGGTAAATTTGAGTTGTTTTTACTAACCCATAAGTGTCTTTAACTTAGCCTACTATTTAACGGCGTTGTGTTGTGAACAATCCAGGCAACGTCTACATCTTGACCAGTCATAGTTGATTTTAACACTCAAGACGTGTTTGACAGTTTAATTAATACTGTACATGCAATAATTATTTTATGTTTTCCATCAATGTTGCCAATGGCTAATTCTAGTGTTACCTAATAAGTTATTCGTGAGAAACTAAAGCTTGTGACTTAAAGGTCAAGTTTTAGTCTGATGTAACAAGAACATGTGTACAATATCTGAAATATCATCATCACTACGACTAATAATATTCGTGAGAAACTAAAGCTTGTGACTTAAAGGTCAAGTTTTAGTCTGATGTAACAAGAACATGTGTACAATATCTGAAATATCATCATCACTACGACTAATAATAGTGTTTTGCATGACAGCGAGCATCTACGCAGTCAGGAAGATCCGGGCGGCCATTGCTCGGGGAGAGCAACTGGAAGAGCCCATTGTGACGCCATGTAGTGCTATCGGTAAGGTGTTCAAAGTAATGACGTCATCATAAATCGTTTACTCTAGGGCAAGAGTCACCAACGTTTTGAAAGTGAGGGCTACTTCGTTGCTACTGATTGGTGCGTAGGCCTACTAATTTGATACACACCTCTGAAGTATCATATTTGCTCAAATTCTCATTAATATTAGCATGTGTAATGTTCATAATTAATCATTTAATATTTATGAAGGCATCAATCACGTTAATGTTTTTTTCTCAATGGTTCGGAAGCAAAAAAATATGCACCACTATTTTCATAAATCTCTGCTAGTTTTTAAATTTTTAAACGATCCCTTCTAAAACATTCCAAGAAAATCACAATGTCCTATCACGGCTGAGCTATTTTTAGAACAGCCCTGACTCACCCGGTCCTTGTAGGCGGGCACTAGGCCGTCTCATGATTGGCTTCAAGTGTTTATGTTTAGTCAAGGGTCAATGAGCTTACCAAATAAATTTTGTGTTTGAATAATTTGTGTTAAAGGTATTCAAATCAATAAAACAAGGGTCCTCAAATTTATGCACTTTACCGTGGGTTGAAATTACATTTCATTAGGCTGATATAAGGACGAGATATAATTGGCAGCTCTCTTCATAACATGTTTTTTTTTTTTAAATGTGTTATATAGAATTTTGTTTTATTATTTGTGTTGGTGTGTTGTTTTAGTCTTATGTAGCATGAACTTCTTTTCTTTCTTTCTTTTATTTTTACACTTGACAATTATGTTAAAAAGTTTGTTAACACGTTGCCAGTACAGTTAATAAAGGTTTTACGATGGGTGACAGTGACTCTGGAAACATTTACTTCATGTGGGCCAAATTATTTTTGATTCAATTGTTTGTCGTAAAACATGTACAACAGACACAAAATTGAGGTGTTTCCGTGCATGCATTGTTTGAGTAAAGTGGTTTATTTTCTTCTGTTCTACTCAGCTGAAAAAAGAGCGGCGCGAGCGGCCAGAGAGCCACCAGAGGCCGTAATGACGTCTGAAAATGGTGACGTCGTGTGCGGGGAAGCGGCCTCCAGGACGCCTTTGACTGTGCAGAAATATGGCTCTTGATGTTAAAACAAAAATCACACTGGTCATTATAAATAGCCAATATATATAATTAGTCTTTCTATTGTATGACAGCAAATACTAATAACAATGTAATGATAATATCTCATATTGTTAATTGAATTTTATGTAATGACCACACTGTGCTCTTGTTAAAACATTTGTGCTGTAAAATGTTGATAATGTCTGTTGCAGTGTGTGAAGACTTAACTCACAAACCTCTCCAAAGAGGCTGATCAGGTCTGATGTGTTTTGCAATGATAATATCAATAAACTCGTGAAACTATGCCACCTTTCTTTGTTTTATACAATGTATACAGTACAGCTGTCTTTTTATGAATAACATTACAACTCAACAAAACAAAAGACATAAAGCTGTTTTCATAACAATTTTCTGGTTAACATAGTGGTCTACTATATAATAAGGGAAGAAATTACTTTAGAAACATGTTATTTCTCCCAGCAAATTGCTGGGGGAAAAAAGTTAAATATAGCAAGATTGCAGTGCAGTGGTGTCCTTGATATACAAATTTATTTTGTTTCTCCATGTAGCTTTATTTACCGGTACTTGTATAATGAATCCATTTTCCCCACTGAAAATGCCATTAATCTGTAAAAACCTTAACCCTTTCTATTTTTTTCTTGTAGAAGCAGCACTTTAGCACCAAGCTGCTGACTAACTCTTTGTGATTGACTTGACAGTGCATTGTAACTTTGTGCTGGTCATCAGAATCAATGGCTGATATAGCTGCCTGCTGATGCTCTGCTGAGGATTTTGCTCTGATGTGATAGTGCTTTCCAGTAGTTGCTTGAAAATGGTAGATCTATGACACCCTATTTCTAAATCACAGCCAGAGAAACTCGGTGTGGTGACGTTATGTAAATTAAAAAAAAAATTGATGTCAAAGTTTGACAATATTGAGAATTTCCTGCTTACACATTTTGAAATTTGGCAGCAAATAAAAGATTTACTTTCTCAAAAGATGTACTTACTTTTTCAAATGTATTCACACTTGCCAACTATTTGCTGGACACAAGACAGCTAGCCACACTCAATGTCATGCCCATGGACAATTTAACAAATATTTATCTGAAGAAGCAACAATTTTCCATTTTTCAATCAATAACAAAACATTGCAAATTCCGTGCTTTTGGCTTTGACTATCATACAAACCAGGCAGATTGATATAGTTTTTTAATTTCATTACAATCCTTACAAATCAAATTACAAGGATCCAAAGGCCAATGCTTTTCAATAAGCGGACAATGTCATTTAAGACCGCAATTTTGACTTGTGACGTAATCATTTACATGAGAGCACAATGATCTGAATTTAAAAAAAAAACGAACAAGAAATACATTACTAAAAATAAATTAAAACAAAAACAACCAAACCAACACCATGTTAAGTAAATATTTGCATTAAAAGAATAGTTGAAAGAAAATGAAAGAGCGTTTTTATTCGTGACGTAGTTTCCGGTGCAACGCGAATGTCTTTCGGTGTTTTAATGTGTATGTATGTGTGCGGTCCAGTTCGTTTCAAGTAATGACTATTTATCGTTTTTACCCGTGGCCCATGGAGTGAAGTGCTCACTCTCAGATATTTATCTGCACATCTCCATTATCTCCACATAAAGCGAAAAGTGAAACTCTGGAACATGGTAAGGTTCTACTGTCTCCGGTCTTGTGCATCTTTGTTTGAGAGAGGCAGCACCACTGCTAGCTCTGTGTGCTAGCGTGGCTAACCGCCGTTTTCATTTTCATTTCAAATGTACTGCATTTGCTGGGACGAAAAAACGAAAACAATGTTATATTCGTGCACACTTGAATGGCGACATTTAAATAACCTTAGTTTAAGTTCTGTGGTTAAACTACCGGTAAACATATATTAAAGCAATGCACTTATTTGTTATATTCACCTCAAAGGCAGTACATGAGCTGGTCAAGATAAATGCAAGTCCACGCGAGGTCTATAATAACATTTTGTTTGTAATTGTTTCCCTATTATTTACTTTTGTCATAAGACATTTGCTGCAACTTGGGCTTAGAAGCAACAAAAAAAAAAACGTAAACAAAATAACTTAGCAGTGGTTATTTTGCTGTGACCGGCAACTCTCTTGCGAGCGCTATTTTGCCGTGAATTACTCTTATTGGTCAATCGCCGGACCGAGACGTGCGCTGGGCGTAGTTCCTGCCTCGCTTCACCCCCGTGTCTTTCAAGTTTTCGTTTTGCCACCGAAGATAGGCTGTTATCAGCATTACTTGCCTAATCCTAATTATAACCATCAGAGCATAGGCTGTTTTTGGCATTACCAGCCTAACCATAACCCGTAGAGCAGGGGTCCCCGACTAAACCGGCAAGAGGTCCAGTAACTCCATCAGCCTAGTAGACCAGGGTTCGAACATGCAACAACATTCAGACGATAATTCATTTTTCTGTTATTTTATTAAATTGCAAACGTGCTGTTACATTGGCAATAATACAACTTGTTAAACTTACTCTCTTTCATTCATTTTAGTGCAAATATATTTGAATGTAAATCACAGTGTAACAAAAATGTATTGCGCATTAACTAACTCCTATTCTTATATTTGTATACTGCCTAGAAGTGCAATACGTGTGCTCTTGCACAAACCTTAACATTGTGATTAAGTATTTCACTTAAAGTGCAACCGGTGACATTAATTCCCTCAGCAGACACTGCTGGTGAGATGATGAAGCCTTGAGAAAGTTAACTAGTTTGGTGATGGTGTTCATAGCATCTCCATAGTGCTCTGACATGATGAGCAGAGGACAGCCATGTGGATAATGCAGTGATATGACAAGAGTTCTGGGTGGTCATGTTTCAGTCGAGTAACTGCACCCTTTTCTCGTCCCATCATGGATGATGCCCCGTCAGTAGTGATAGAGACAACATTTTTTAGATTTATTCCCCTCTGTGTCAGCATTTCCTTTATGGCTAAATAGATGTCCTCTCCTCTTGTGTGTGTTTTCAAAGCTGTGATGCCTAAAATGTCCTCTACAAATGTTTTACTCTCTTCATGATAGAATCTGACATATACCAAAAGTTGTGCATTGTCACTCATGTCAGTTGATTCATCAGCAGCTAATGCGATGCATGGGCCACTTTGAATGGCGCTGTCGAGCTGGGACTGCACATCTTCAGATAGCAGCTCGGCTCTTCTTGTTGTACTTGTGGATGATAGTGGAATCTGTCGGACCTTTTGTTTAAGCTGCTGTCCCTCTTTTCCCTCCAATAGCGTTTCTGCCATCGCCTCCATACACTCTTATATCATCCCGGAGTCACTAAAAGGCTTTTTGTGCTTGCCCAAAATCCACTGCACACGTAGTGAACACTCGTATGCTCGTTGTTGTGCTGTTAGCGTCTGTGCAATTACCCGTGTAGCACGCTCATACTGTCCTTTCAGTTCATGACATTTCTGTGGCCTCGTCGCTGATCCTGGCGGGTAATTTGCGTCAAAGGTTTTGCGTCTTGTCTCGTAATGCCGCTTGATATTGGCGCTTTTAACAAGAGCAACAGACTCCGTGCATATAAGACACACTGGCCTTGTAGCACTCGCTGCTGGCAAAATGAAAGCGTAAGCTTCAGTCCACTCATCTCTAAAGACTCGGTTTCCAGAGTCAACTTTTCTAACTTTAGACAGCGCCATAGTTCACCCACTTTCCCATAGTAAAGCCTGTCCCATGTAAATAAGAGCATGCTGCCGGTCAAAGGACCCCGGTTCAATCATAGCTGCCCTCGCGCGCGCCTACTCAAAAATGGCTTTTGTTAAGAATGAACGTATTATCGTACTTTAAAACAAAAAATGCTTGGAAGTCCGGATAAAATGGTCTCGGGGTCCGGGTCCGGACCGCGGTCCGCCAGTTGGGGATCCCTGCCGTAGAGCATATAGGCTCGTCAAGAAATTGTAGTAGTCAATAAAAAAATAAAAAAAATGTACAGAGCAGGATTTGAACCAATAGCGCCACACTTTTGGGGTGACTGCCTTAACCGTTATGTCCAAAGCTGGTACATACTGGCACATAATTTGTACTTAGTTCTTGCACAATTCACGGCAAAATAGTGCAAAGCGGCGAGTCGCTGTTCAGGGCAAAATTTCCACAAAAATTTGTTACTGGGTCCATTTTCCTCCCAAGATAGTCATGACTGACCTGTTGTGTTCTGTGTCCTAGTTTTGCTGTTGTGCCTTACTAATTTGGCAGTCATGATGGGCACCCAGAAAGCCACAATGGCGCTTCCATTTACAGTTGATGGGAATAAGCCGGTAAGTGGATCTCAGCTGAGGACACCGCCAGTCTTCTCCCTGAAGGCAGGGCTGTCCAATTCTACAATCACAGAATGCAACATTTAATTTATGACGTTCTTTCATCTAGATTTGTTATTTACCTCTCTGTGGAATGGTTGCCAATTATTTTGCATCCTATACCAGAAGCACCAGAGTCTGACCTGAAAGTTTTGTTTCCCCATTTTGCCTTTGGATATTCCGTATGCAGTATTACGAAACAGTAAATGAAACGTGAAAGCTTTACTCTCTTTGCTTGATACTTGTATGTTGACACAAGACAACCTGTGTGAAATATAATGATCATTTGCAGCTTTGTCTGTGAGGAGACTGACTTTATTTTCAATTATTAAAAAAATACTATATAAAGATAGCAAGCACAGTAGCAATATCACCCTCCTGAAATAATAGTCAGACTATCCCCCCCCGCCAACCCAACCACCCCCACCCCCCACCCAGAAAACGTTAAAAAAAATACTGATTATGTGTTATATATATTATTTATTTCATTTCTGGGGTGGCATTGGATGATCTGTTTAAGGAACTAGACGATTTTAGCAGAGGTGCCCGGCATTCCGAGGAGATGCTTAGGTAAAAAATAAATTTTGTCAAAATATGACATATACCATTATTTCACGTATGACGATATGATCTCTTTGACACTAGAGCAGCAGCATCACTAGTCTTTGCAGACATGCACTTTCCTGTAACAAATGTTATCAGGAGAAGTAAATGGTTTTCATTATTTTTGCATCAAATAGCAGAGGCACCACATTGCAGCTCAACTTGGTTAGCAAGAGCATTTAGGCTTTAAAAATAGCGTCTGTTATTATAGTTTCCCTCCTCCTTGAGCTCCCTTCGTTAGACAACTGTTTAGCACATTGGCCTCCCTGTGTGGAGTTTGCACGTTCTTTCTATGCCTGTGTGGGTTTTCTGCGCAAACTCTTCTTTCCTCCCAAATTCCAAAAACATGCATGGAACGTTAATCGAACGCTCAAAATTGTACATAATTATGATTGTGGGTGTGAATGGTTGTTCCTTTTTGCACATCCTGGGAATGGCCGGTGACCAGTTTACTGTGTAACCCGCCTACTTCCCAAAGACAGCTGTGGGATAGGCTCCAAAATTACTTCAAAGTTAGTAATGTGCCTTAATTATTCACAACAATGTAATTAGAGCTGCTGCTATAGAATATTTTTTTAGATCTGATTACTATACCTAATAATATTCCATTGATTAATTAAGCAATCTGATAAAGATTGATTTGGAATTGTTGTTATGACGGCAAAATGCGCATGTGAGGTGCAGTTATTATTGTTGTCCACTTGGGGTCGACATTCTCACATTCACACTGAAATATCCTTGACTTTAAATCTGTATGACATTAAACGACGGCCCATGGCCTAAATCAGTGGCTAACAGTTAGCCAGTCTGCATACTGTTGAGTGCTTGAGCGTCATTTAAGACCATAGCAGCTCGTGTATAAACGTTTATACAGGTCAATTATTTATTTTGTTACCGTTTTTTTTAATAAAGCAGATGAAAGTTTGCCATTATAGATAACAGGACGTGCTGTTGTGTTACTTGATTACACATTACACTTGAACTTTTTTTTTCTTTTCCCATTCTCTGTCTTTTTCATATTATTTCCTCCTGCAATATTTTTTCTACATGGAGTGATTTGCTCATCTGCAGTAATATTGGTCTGTGTGGAAAAAAGATCACTTGAAAGCCTCGAGGAAGAGATTTTGCTTAATTTGTTGTGTAATCAAATGATTTGTTATTGATTAATTATTTCAGCCCTAAATTCGCTATGTATTAGATTATGTAATATGTATACAGTATACTTATTTACATGTATTATGTATACTGGTAGAGTCTGGACTCGTACCCAAAATCAACACTATTATATTGCCATTTGTTTACCGTTAAAGCGGCGACTCCAAAATCAACATGAATGTCCTACTAATTGTATTTTTAAGAAATGGGACATGACTGTCTATGATTAGTGTTGCTCCATCAACTTTTGAGTAATGAAACTCCGTTGTGTACAATTTATCAGTATGGAATATAAAATATCCTGTGTTCTGAAAACCAGTTTTCTAATTATATGCAAAGGTGGTAACCAAAAAAATCCATCAATTTCAAATGGATAACCGGCTCAGAATCTCCTCTTATCAGGGTTTGGAAATTTAAAAAGACAGTTTATCATATACCGTAAGAGCAAATGTTGTCGTATGGTTGTGTATGTCATGACTAATCTCGATCATTCTCGAGAGCTCATTATTTTTATTTTTTTTTGTTTTGTTTGTGAACAGGTGTCCTGTGCCACAGTTCCTGGTTGTAAACTCAAAAAATCTGATTTAAAGCTCAAAAAGGGATCCAAGGCATTTGATCACAATCATGCCGCTAGGGTCGAGTGGGGGATGGCCAGGTAAGTCAACACCCTGCTGACGTTTGTCTTAGCAACCCAATACAATGATATCCACTTGAAGAAAAAACAATCATTTGCTAGCAGAGAAGTTCTATATTTTTATTATACGTTAGTTTTGATACCTATTCAACTGGGGCTACACCATATGTATGATATAACCACTGCTGGTTGCTTATTAGTCGAGCACATTTGTCATTTACATGGAGCCATGTGCAGTATTCTGATTAGAATGAATCCAAATAACCAAATGGAATGAAATGCTCCATATAAACACCTCATTCGGAATTAAAAGACAGAATCCAAATGGAATTTTATTCGTAATAACAGGGGTGGCATATTCTGTTTGTTAATCTGAACAAACGTCATATAAACGGTTGAATCTGAATGGCCAGGCTGTGTCCGGTCTAAATGCGTTATGACATCGTCGTTTCCACACTTAAAAATGGCGGCTTCCTGCCGAGTGCTCGCCTGGGAAGGGAGAACTAGTTTTAGAGAACCACAAGCTGACGTGAACTCTGAAGGTGTTGCACTCGAATAGCTTGATATGTTGAGACAAGCTATAGCAAAGAATAATCAAGCTTTTTCTGTGAGGAGGGGACACTTGATTTGATTAATCGAGTCAAAAATTCAGTATAAGAGAAATGTGGTCTCTTACTGTTCTAGTTGGCAGTGGAGCAGCAACATAGCCTCTTAGTCAGTCTTAAGGACGTGCTTTCAACCACGCTTACCAGGAACCAACAAATGGTTCATCTATGTCAGGTGATTGCCTACCTACGCGTTCTCCCTTTGCATCACCTTATGACTTCTGCCGAGGTGTGTTAGCAACAACTTAAACTGCCAGGTAAAAAGATAATAATAATAATAATAATAATAATACCTCTCTTTGGTTCCGCAGAAGGAGGCTTTGTCTGGTCCTGACTGATGTTTTCAAGACAGAGGTCGGCAAAGCCTTTTTGGACAAGCAACTGGGTGGCACCTGCGACAAAATGGCGCAAACGGCGAGCAAGCGATGCCCGAGCGAGAAAGAAGCCATCAGATGTCAAGGCCAGAAGCCACGCAGGAATGGCACCAACATGACTGCAAAGCCAAGATGTTTCCAGAAGCGTGGCCTTTCATCCTTACAAAGGTAGTAGCATGACATTTTAAGGGAGAAGTGACTGGACATGTCAAAAAACACATACATTTTTTTTTGTCTTTAAAGTACTAAATCGGAACACTGAATCCTGATTGTAAGGGGTCAACAGTTTGGGGCATTTTTACCTTCCTAGGTAACCCGAATTTATACGAAAGACATTTGCACAATCTATCTACACAGTAGTAAAGTCATATTACCATAACAGTAAACATTTGTGCGGAAAACACTTTAAGATAGTCAGTTTCATAAATATTGGGACATTGACACACGTTAAAGTAAAGTGAAATTCGCTACTTTGTTAGATTGATGCGTTGCCACACAAATAGCGGGAGTGCGATGTACAACACGTCACATTGACACAGATCATATTCTAGCCTGCGTTTCTTCTTATTTTATTGTCAATGTGTTGTTGTTCTTGAAGCCCTCTGTTTGCTTTGAGTCATGTGCACCACTTTCTTGGGTCTCAATTAGTCCTTTTGCTAACCCTTCTATAGTGGCTTAACACAAAAACCAAAAAAAATACCTGAAGGAATTTTTGTGTGTCTGCAGGTCGAGCTTCAAGAAGAGGTTACATAACGTTGACAATGGCGAAACAAACAAAGATGTGGAGGAGGCGGTCCTTGTCACTGCAAATGGGGAGGACTACGGAGTTGTCGGTAGGTAGCGTAGACAGTTGTACAGTGTTCCCTCGCTACTTTGCGGTTCGGTTATTGCGGCGTTACTCTATCATGGGGTTTGAATTTACGACCACAATTTAATCTATTACGGGTTGACTTTACTATTTCGTGGGGATTTCACAGAGTTCACTTTTTTCCCCAAATTAGATTTTTTTTTTCATTAAAATGTTTTAATCTGCACACACGGGTTCTGCTCCTCGTGCTGATTGGCTCCTTAAGCGAAGCGTCTCTTCTTAAAGATTATAGTACAATAGTGTCCGGGAATCCATCTTCCATTTTCTCATCAGCGACCTTAGTGAAGTGTGGTAATGCGGCCGGCCAGCTTCTTGCTGAAGCTGTGCTTAGTGTACAAATCAAAAAACACTTGTGCATTGAAAAATAAAAATAAGAACTTATTGCCTTTGTATTGGATGCATAACCTGAAGGCCTGCCTCACAAATGCTCTGACTGGTTCCATCAGTGTTTCATACCCCAAGTAAAAGTTTATCTAGCGGAGAACAGGCTTGAATTCAAAGTGCTCTAACTACTAAACGATGCGAGTGGCCACACCACTAACTTGCAGTACAACAATGTAACAATTGAGGTCCTCCCCCCCAAACATCACATTGCTGATCCAGCCGATGTTTCAGGTCGTAATCCGCACCTTCAAGGCCCTCAACACCGGCAATGTCCTATCATATCTAGTTAATGCCATCGACAGCGATGACAACTTCGCATTGAAAGAGTACTGGTGCAAATATACAATTGCTTCGTGCCTTCAGAACATTCATCAGGCACTGAAGGAAATGAAAACGGAGACCATCCAGACCAGTTGGAGTAAATTGTGGTCCAGGATTGTTGGGGCTTCGTGGCCAGTCAAGTACATCATGCCGCTCGCTGAGGCAGGGAAGCTGGCGCGCCTTCTCAGTGGCGAAGGCGTCTCCGACGTGACCCCAGAAGACATTAATGGCCTCGTTGTCGCTCATTTCGATCTGTTGACCGAAGAGGACCTTTCTGAACCGGCTAAATCTGCCAATGAGGAAGAGATGGAAGAAACAAGCCTAATTCTTGAACATCTGGCAGTCATCAAAAATGCCGCAAGGGAACTGCAACATTATTCCCAGGAGTACGACGATGATATGGTTCGGTCTGTATAATTTTGTAACCATGTCGACTCGCTGCGCTGACACCATAATAAGGCCATTTTCACACAAATGAAAAAGAAGTGGCAGCAACTACCCATCACCATGTTTTTCAAGAAAGAATCGCCGGTAAAACCGCCTGCGCCAACAAGTACTCCTTCAGCCGAAGATGTGGAAATGGAAGGAGAAATTGAGGTTACAAAAGATCCCGACGATCCTCAACCGGTGTCAGAGGCGCCGTCAGAAGAGCTTTAAAGCACTCATTTGCTGTGCAGGCTATCATCATTATCTTCATTTTCATAACTACCTGCACAGTTTTTTTTAAATCTTAATCATCATCATCATTAATTTAAGTTTGGATGCAGTATTTTCAATGGTGAGTACACCATAAAATGTTTTTTGTTTATTACAGTAAATGTGTTGCATGTTATTTCTGTATTTACAGTATTATTCATTTTGCATTTAGTAAGTGTAGCAAGTATTTAAAAGGATGGGAACCGTGTGGGGGGGTGTTCGTAATTCTTAGTAATTCGTAGTTCCTCTACTTGATGGAAATTCACCTGCCATACGGAGTCATGGAACGAATCACTGGCAAAAAGTGAGGGAACACTGTCTGTACACTAGCAACTTGTGAAACACTATTATCAAATAATGGTTTGATTTTGTGCTACTCTATATATTGGGGGGAACATATCCACAATATACAGTCCGCTCTAAAAGCATTAGACCAACAACTTTATTAATTTTGTTTTTGTTATATACTGAAGACATTAGGGTTTGGACCAAAAGATGAATATGAGACAAAAGTCCAGGATTCCAGCTTTTTTTTCTCCATGGTACATCTAGATGTGTTAAACAACTCAGGACAGATCACCTCTTTGTTTGACCCACACACTTTTACGAGCTGTTTGCTCGCTATTGTCCATCACGAGTTCAGCGCAGGTTTAACGATGCGCCAAGCCGTTATTTTTCTTGGACCAAAAAACATCTGCAATGACGTCGCGCATTTTTCCTGTCCTACATTCTTGACGACACAGCGTTCTTAGTGGCAATCGGGTTGTCAGTACTTGTGGGGTTTTGTCGACAGACTGCGGCTTGTCAGTGTGCTGGAAGCCAGCAGAGGATCCCGGAGACGCTGATGAGTTTTCCTCAACTCGCATCAAGGACATTGGGACTCAAGAGAAACATTGTCTGGTGAGTGGCCGCCAAACATTCCAGCATTATGATGGTAACCGTTACGGATAGTGCACATTTGACTAAATTTCCAATCATGTGGTACCTCCCTACCCCCCACCTTCCATTTTGATAAGTTGGGGCAATCTCGCTAAATGTCTGTGTTGTATTGTTTAAAATCATGCTACCTAATGCATGGTCTGCATGCATTTAGCTGACATCACATTCTCCTCTTTAGACTGCAATCATATACATACAGTATAGTGGCTTTCCATCCATCCGTTTTCTTCCTGCTTATCTGGGGTCGGGTCGCAGGGGGCAGCTTTCCATAGCCACTTAGTACAGCTCCGGGGTGTTCCCAGGCTAGCCTGGAATAGAGCTGGGAGATATGGAAAAAAAAAAGTCTTCTCTCACAATATAAACCATTTTATATCCTGATCACTATATACAGTGGTCCCTTGCTATATCGCGGTCCGGTTATTGCAGATTCATTTTGCGGGTTATTGATGGTGAGTACTCCAAATGTTTTCTTTATTTATTTACTTTTCTGCTATTTTTCTGATTAAATGTATTTAGTGTAACAAGTGCTTAAAAGGGTGGGAACTGTGGGGGTGGGGACAATGCGGCGATCACAAGATTTGCCAAAAATCCAAAATACAGTATCCACCAATCCAAATCAGATTGGTGGAAAGTACGGTAGTTGTCATGGAGTTCCTGTCTACAATAGGAGAGAAGCTGGTGGTTATTTTGTGGTGTCAAAATACTCATAGCAACAAGGTAAACCATCAGAAAAAAACTCCTTGTTACTTCCCTTGTTGGCTGCTTCGCAAGCACTGCCAAATATGGGCAAGCTTCCATGGGCTACTGCCATCTGTGCGTGCTGCCCTGCGGCGAACACCAAGTGCAGGGTGAAAAGGCGGCGAACACCAAGTGCAGGGTGAAAAGGCGGCGAACACCAAGTGCAGGGTGAAAAGGCGGCGAACACCAAGTGCAGGGTGAAAAGGCCTTTAGAGTGGGGGCCACTGTTTGAGCAAATATGGTACTTACAGGAAAATTAAAAGGGCCCCTACTGTTTGCAATCCAGTAGTCCACTGCATTCTGCCTCTTTTGCTTCCAGGAATGATGAATCAATAAAGTCAGCAAAATGTACATTCTTAATGATAAATTAATCAATGCCAATCTATAGTAAGAATCAGACACTCAAACATTGTCTGTGTTATTTGTGAACAGAACAGGAAAAGACGTGTAGGTAGACCGTCCAAGTGCAATGGAACAAGCAGCCCGAAACGCCAACGAGAAAGCGTGCTTCGCCTTACCGGGGAAGGTGGACGAGGAGGACTGGCCCCGGTTAGTCTGATCGAACCCGGAGAAGACTGTGATGCGGACAGCAACTTAGTGCAGTTCTCCTTGGGAGTGGTTGACAGAGCAGTCGCCAGTATCAATACTGAGTCGGCAGACATCAATGAAGTTCCCTGTTGCAGTCGGGTACCCGCACAGGACAATTCAGCCATCTCGGGAGAGCCGAGTGAGTACACACAGGAGTAATGACACTTTTTTCCAGGGCCGACAACTGCCAGCGAAAGCATTTGATGTAACTTTATAAAACTTTGGAATTGCTACAGAGACATTTAACTTACAAGTAAAAATTTGCACATTTGCCTCTTTATAAAGTGGTAAATTTGCGACGAAACACTCAGAAACTTACCACAAATGCACGTCATAGTCTAACGTGATTTGTAGGTGGTTATTGGAACACTGTTTATAAAACAAAAAGGCAGGATGGAGACGGATTTATTCTTAATTTAAACTTTACTCGTCATACGGCAGCGAGAGCGACAACACTTGCTGATCCCTATCAGCTGACTAACACTAACCAATCAGAAGCTAGACTACTTTAGGTAAATGCAAGTGAATGATGGAGAACAGCAGATTCGACACATTAACTTAGATACTTGTACCAAAAAATACCAAAATGTATGAATCTGTAAATAATAATTCTGGAAACATAAATGTACAAGTAAATATACATTTTAACAAGTTAACTTAAATGCTTGATCCTCAGGGTGTGGACCTTCGCAAAGCGAGGCGTCTTCGTCGCTGGCAGTACCCAACGCTTCAAAGTGCAAAAGCTTAACATGATATGGTTAGTCTTTGCTAAAGCAATGAATTACTATCTCCTTATTTGAAAACCCGACCAAATTGGCACAAACATCCGAATACGCTACGTGTAAAATTTGCCACTTTATAAACTTTACACACACACACACACACACTAAAAAAAAACAATTATACGTGGCCCTAATACGCCGTCATAGTTCCGTACATAAGCCATCTTAAGTAGGTTTTGTTTTGCTTTTTGTGCTTTTTTTTTTTTTTTTTTTTTTTTTAAATCAGGTGTATCATCTCTTCTTTATCTTTTTTGCTTGCAGTTGTGCTTTCCAGTGACGATGAAGAGAGCAGCAACGTTATTCGAAGACGAGTCAGACATCTCCGTCGTACACTGTTCTCGGCAGGAGATGCAGATGCCGGCCACCGTGGGCAGCTTTCATCACAGGAAATTGTGTCCAAAAAGCCTGATGGCCCTGATTTGCAGAATGTGGAGGTGTGCTCAATATCTCCCTTTATAGTCCATTCAGATATGTAAAGGTCACCACCTTGTGGGAGCACAAATTCTAAAATAAGGTTGTTCTGAATAGTTTTGAATGCTGCTTCACAGGTGCTGTTTAGAAGTACAAATTGCAATTCCTTCAGAAAGCAAGAGTAAAAGACAAAAGTTTAAATTACGCAGAACATCAATAAATTGAGGACTATAACTGGTTAACATTTGCTTATTAAAAATATAATATAAATTTATATTAATTTCTGATGTAGTGTTGTGAATTCTATGAACCTTGGACTCAATAGTCACCCAGGTTTTAGAGGCAAGTTTTGCCAGGCGCCTTAGGCCTTAATGGGTTAAAGCTCAAGGTAAGATGGATTTTTTTTTTTAAGAGGTGTGTCCAGCAGGGGGAGCTTTAGTAACGATGTAGATAAAGGAATAGAACTGCATTACTACATTTTGCACTCAACAGTTGTATTGGTTGTGTAATGTAATGCCGGATGGCTCACACACTGGGTTTGTAGTTAAAAAAAAGAAAAGACCATTGATTTTGACCCTTTGTTTAAGATGCTGTGTATGCAAGTCATGCATGTCTTTTTCTACAGGTGTTGCATATGGTTGTTGGCGACTCCGGATCAGTTTCTTCAACCCCCAAAATTGACCACTCTTACCTAGATGTGGCCTTCACCTCCATTTTCTGTGGACGTTACCAAGGGGAAGCAAATGGAAACCTCATGGTAAATGATGATTCCTCATCACATTATCATCACCATTCTCAGGAAATGACCGTGATGTAAATGGACTTGTTTCCCCCCCCCATTGACAGATATTGGACCAAAAAATCATCATACCATTGAAAGGTAATGTGTCGTTGCCCGTCACGCCACCTCCTCACAGGCTAAGTGGTCTATTTTAGATGATAGAAAAGTCTACTGGAATGTGTTTTCCAAAAGTACACGCCCTCCCAAGAGTCCAGAGAACCTTTTGAAAGCATTAACTACCAAATCCTGAAGAGTATATAATAGTGACTGACCTCTGTTCTCATGTACAGTGTACCACAATAGATGGCCAATAAGTGGACTGTCCATTAAATAAATAATCCATGCACCTTATATAAATCTTTCCAGTGCAGGGAAGAAATGTTGAGCTGTAATTACCCTGGCAGAACTTCAATACAACATCATCTGAAAAGATTAATGAAGATAAAGATAAACATGTTTTAATTATTATTCTAGTACTATATTATAATGTGAATTTTTGTTAAATTATCAATATTTATGAAAAAAATACTCTGTAAATAATAAATAGTATAAATACCAAATATCCTTTTTTTTCTTTATTGTTCACAAGTTGTGGTGTGGGGATCAGGTTTAAGGGTATCATCTAACGAAATGAGGCAGCTGTGCTAAGACAATTCTGCTGTCATCTCATCCTCAGACTCAAACCGCCAGCTGGATGTGACCTTGACCTTGGATTGTACGATGCTGAGGAGGTACAGCGTTTGGGAGCAGGAGGAACTGGAATCCAGAGGGCTCAGATGGGCATCCGTCGCTGAGCCTTGCACCATCCTTTTGTTATGTGTCAAGCAAAGTGCTGCAGTGACTGTGGAGAAGGAGCTTGTCTGCCTTTGCACCCAAGATGCTTCACCATCCACCACTGGTAATGCTTACACAATCAATGCCGGTCCAGAACATCACTCCGTGTTTCTGATTGTTCTTGTTGCCACAGGAAACCCAAGCCCCTTCCTCGTGCTGACTCTCAAGGACCCTCTGCTGGGCATGGAAGGGGCTCTCTTGCACTCTCTCTTGGAACTCGACTGTCTCAAGTGTCTGTCAAATGGCGAAAGCCACGCTGAGACGCTCGATCTGAAGGACTTCGTCAGTCCATGTCTTTCATTTGATGAAAGTTTGGAGCTGATCAAATCAAGCGGCCGAGATCCCCTCTTGCTGCGGATGCTCTGTCTGGACACGGCCACCTCCACATCCGATTTGGACCAACACAGCTCATGCTCCGATGTGGACGTGGATACACTAAAGGAGACGGCATCAGAGGCGGAGTGTTCGCTGTTGCTGGACATGTCTGAGCTGCAGACCTTACTCGATATTGAGCAGGAGACAAGTCCCACAGAGGAGCAGGATTCTGAGGTGGATCTTGGAATGCAGCACAGCCCAGATGAGGATCAGGAGAATCAAGCGGTATGACACCCCGTCAAGTTTGTTCTAGGGCCTATTTTCACATTCTTATTGGTCATTTTAAGAAAATACGCACCTCACCTAAATAGGCAGACCTGCCGGAACCATTTACCTGAATTTGATATTACTTATATCCCACATTGAATAACAGTCAGCAGTCACAAGCTCAGTTCATAGATTTTATTATTCACTCACACACACACACACACACACGCACACACACACACACACACACGCACACACACACACACACACACACACTAAATAAGCTAGCTTCTTTAGAACACTGTTGCTAACAAAAACAGCAGCACCCGTCAAGCCGCATAAAGAAGCTGAAGTGTGGACATTTTAAGGAATTCCTAGATGAGACCCCTAGGGGAAGTTCCCTGCAGCCTCATCGGTGAAAAAATACCCTCAAAGGAATTCCAAATAAAATTCTATTACACTAAAGTTTTCTTTAATACAACAAACATGAAGTACAAAAACTATGGTGGAGTATAAACATGAGTGCTGGGTCATACCTCTGTCTCCCTTGGGATCATCAGGAAGTCAGGCGGATCAGTGCCAGCCCCGCCGTCACAGGAAGAACTGCCTATTCTAAAACCTATGTGTCTCTATGTGATTGCATTATTATTTAGACTTCAGTTTTCTTGTGTGCAGTGAAAGCTACAGCATAAGAATGCCTCCACTCCATAAGTGTCAACAAGTCTTCCAAGGAGTATTCAAGAGGTTTGCAGTGAACGATGACGTTCTCCTGTTGTGTTACAGGAGGAGAAAATGGCAGGCACCCCTCCGTACACACTTTGTCGGCGTAGAACTACAGGAGCATACACGGTGACCATGTGCCATCCAGATTCCACTTGGGTTGCATACAAACATCAAGGCGTGGCCCATCGGTAAGTCCTAGGAATGTATAAAGGAAGCAGAAATGATTCTGTTCTGTTGCACCCAATGTAATTCCTGGTGTATTGAATTTCACAGGCAGCTAACGTCCTCTTCAAATCATTTTCATGATTTCTTCATATACTGTATTAAATAGGTTTGAAGACAAGTGCTAAAAAGATGTGCAAAGGCTGGGGACCATTTTGTTTTGATTTGTCCTAATTGTTGAGATATAACAAACTCTTTGTCACCATCCCAATTTTGCGGCTGTAATGGCATGTGTGGCGCACGGAGCAAGCTGATAGCAAACTGGACCGTTCCACTGTGACTTGGCCTGCAAATCTAGCTATGAGCTAGATAGCTGGACCAGCTGACGTGCATTGGGTCCGTCCAACACGCCACAGCCTTGCCCCATGTGACACGTGTAGATCCACTCGAAAGAGACACTTTGAAGGGATGGTGTGTCGAATATTTTGCCATCCAAGTGTTGAACTAGTAGAATGCAACAACCTAAGTTCACTGCGGTGCCTCAGAGAGACCACACACAAGCATACCACCAATTATTCAGTTTGCGACGTTCTTCTCCTTCGGGTATCCGTTGCAGAAAGATGCCGCCGCCGAAACATGTCATCTTACAGGTGTAAGGTGCGGCACAACCAATGCAACATCATTAATAATATAATATATTAATAATAATTACAAGACCTACAAATAAATAAATAAAAAGTGTATATTGATGTGATATTCCATATTGGGTTTTTAAAATGAATGAACATTGAAAAATCTTCAATTTCTTTGAGGCAAGGGTCCCCAACCACTGGTTAAATTTGATACCGGACCACATATATATATGTATATCAAAAATTGTAGCGGGCAGAACCCCTACCGTCATCAGTTATACCGTGAAGGTTGGGAAAACACAAAAACAGCTAGTCTGCTTTCCGACTTTGGTGATGTGACGTTGGTAAACTGAGCCCGAGGGCTTTGTGACGTCAATTTCAGTCACCAACGGTGTCAGTACAGGGCAAAATGGCGGCCCCTTGAGATGGATATTTTTATTTTTTTTAATTTATTATTTTTTAAAAAAAATTTTTTTTGCTGCTTAATTCACCTTCCACACGCAACTTTGATCAGAATACCAATTTTAGGCTAGTGGGGGAACTTCCACTTGAATTTGCTGTTGTGTTAAGTGCCGTTGTGCTTTTCACTTCAGGGCCGCTGTAGAAAGCTTGGAAAAGAATCAAATTGTGGTGTAGCTGATTTTCTTGTCATTTTCAAACTATTCTTGTAACTTGTCTCTTTTTTTTTTTTTTGCTTATTTGGTCTTTCTTCAACTTGTGTTTAGGTTGATCCAGTTTCCTCCACCGCCACTCAAAGGTGGAATCACCGTGACAATGGAAGACTTGCAGTGTCTTGACAGCGGCCAGTACCTCAACGACGTCATCATCGACTTTTACCTCAAGTCAGCGTAACGCCGATTATAAACCCAACGCCTTTGCTCGCTTGGCGCTAATGTGTACGTTCTCCCCTCAGATACCTCCTCCAGAACTCGCTGCGGGACGTTGCCGAGCGGTCGCACATCTTCAGCAGCTTTTTCTACAAGCAGCTCACCCGCAGAGACAACGCCAGCGAAGGCAATGTCACAGAGTCGTGAGTCTTTCGATCTCAATATGAAAAATGTTTGTCAAAATGACAATGAATGAAATCCGTTTTTTTCCGAACGTTCAGATGTCAGCGACAGAAGCGGCACCAGAGAGTGAAGACGTGGACACGCCATGTGGACATCTTTGAAAAGGACTTCCTGTTTGTTCCTGTCAATCAGGAGTAAGTTAGCGTGCATGCACAAAAGTGGTGAAGAATTGGCACAAAGTCGCAAGACTTCATTCATAAAAGTTACAAGAATTAAAGTCTTTAAAAAAAATAGTTAAAATATAAAGAGACATGATTTTATATATATATATATATATATATATATATATATATATATATTTTTTTTTAAGGGCTCACTGGTATCTGGTGCTCATCTGCTTTCCCGGACTGGAGGAGTCCAGGTCGGAGCCCTGGGCAGAAAGCAGCCACAACGGGACAGACGAGTCACCCGAGCAAGAGGAAGCGGAAGGCTCGGGAAACTCAAACGATGCCACGACGGCGATGCTCAAGTTGACCTGCGGCGACAGTGTGGACACGCCATCTGGTCTGTTACACCAAGTGAATCCGTCATCGTTTTCAATAGAATGAATGCAAATCATCAAATTGATTTCATGTGTTCTTAGGAAAAGAGACGGCGAAATCCTTTAGTCACGTGGTGAGTCAGAAACACATTTGTTGATGTCACGCTGCCTCAAGCATCCATGACAGCAGCCTTGGAAGGAGCGATTCAGCTTGTCTGTCTTTGCAATAAATACTGTTTTTATCCCCTAATAGAACTGCACAGAGAAAACCTGCCGTAGAAAGCTTGTATCAAAGAGGTGAGGTTACTCCGTTTAAAAGCTTCCTACTGCAATCACAGTGACTTGACTTCTTCATTTCCTTTAGGCCTTGCATTCTCATCATGGACTCCCTCAAATTGTCTCTTCACGAGCGCATCTTCAAAGTGTTGCGAGAGTGAGTAGACCGTTGTCGTGGCGGCGGCGTGTGTCTCAGGAAAGCGCTCACGCTGCGGCCGTTTCATCCTGGCAGGTACCTGCAGTCGGAATGGGAATCACGACGCGGCACGACGCGCGGCTTTGGTCCCGACCAGGTGAAAAGTTCCCACTGTCAGGTTCCTCTGCAGGACAACAGCAGCGATTGTGGTCTCTACCTGCTGCAGTACGTGGAGAGTTTCCTCAAGGTGGGGGGAGAAGAAGAAAAAAAAAGTCATTTTTTTTGTTTGTTTTTTTAACCATATCAATGTATGAGATGAAGCGGTAATGCTAATGAGGGCAAGCACTCCAGAAAACGTATGGATGGCTGATGTAATCTTTTTGTTTGTGCTGGCAGGACCCCGTGGTGCATTTCGATCTGCCTCTACACCTGCGACGTTGGTTTTCGCGGCGACAGGTGCGCAGGAAGCGGGACGAAATCCGCGAGCTGGTGCTGCAGCTGTACCGACAGCAGATGACCTAAAAAAGTGAGGGCCACGCAGTAAGAACACGGCCCGCCCACCCAAGGAATCGGCATCGCTCATACTGAGCCACCCATTTCTGCCTGAAATTGAACCCTTCCGAATCGGACCCTCGCACGGACGACCAAAGTGAAAATGCAGCCGACCGCCAGTTACTTTTTGACTGAAATGTACATTGCCTTTTGTTTTAGTGTTCACCTTAGAGGTTTTTATAGACTGTTTTACATTTTTTTTTATTTTTGATAAATATAATGCTCTTTATTTAACTCCTACACAAATTCACTAGTCAAACAAAAAATGGGTCAAGAAGTGTTTTTTCCCCCCCAAATTTTCAAAATGTGATTTGTGTAACACATAAATTGTTATGATTGGAATGAATTTAAGATGTTCATTAATTGTGCTTCACATTGCATCTCTCGAGGCCACAAAAGGTTTTGCGCAAAAAAACAAACACGTTGGGCAAAAAAGGACAAAGTGCTTCCTTACACTGCGGAGCTGCGGCAGGAGACAAAAGCACCTTTATAGATATTTAACATCTATATTGTCAAGCTTGAAGTAACTTATTTTTTTTTTTTCTATCCTTGATGAGCAATTTTGCTAATCGATGATTTCATTTAAGGAAGAATTTTGTAATTTTGAGGAGCAAGTTTTTCAGGTTAATCCCAGGGACAAGTTGATTGTAGTGCTGCAGCTGTTGAATATTTTGATGTGTGTTCCCGAAAATTCTGTAGAATTGGATAAACTATTTTTTTTAATTTAGTATGTTTCACTTGGTAATGAACAACCAAATATTTTGTTGTTGTTTTTCACTTTGTGCATTGCAGTTGCTAACTATTTTGTCTAGAAACATTTTACACTGGAGTGATTTAAAAAAAAAAATGTAAACAAACGAAGCATTTTATTGTATAACAAAAAACGATGCAAAGGCAACAGCCTTTGTGCGACTTAAGCAGCTAGCATTTGATCATGCAACATAAAATATGTTTATGCTTGTGCTTTTGACCTTTGACCAGCTAACTAGGAATAGGACAAATGTTCTTTATGCTAGTACGAGTTTGAAATGGAAGATGGACATAAAGGGAGGAAATGGTAAACCATATTAAATGTTGAGTAATGTAATCAATTGCAGTTACTAACTTTTTATATGATTTCACTTGAACTAGAAGTAGGAGAATTTTAGCTCAGGAAATCAAAGACTCCCCCCAAATTCACACGTTTTAGTTGACGAGAAACAATCTTGATGATGAAAATCTTTGACAAAAGCAATTTGTCAAATTAATTTATACTGACGGAGTTAGTGTTGAAAATGGCTTTGAGGATGCAACGTTATATTTTGAACATGCATAGTGTTTTGTGGGTCTCCTGAAAAGTGATTATTTTAGAGGTTCAAGGATTCGCCAGCAGTATGTCAAATTTATCTTAATTTTTTTTCTCAAGAAAACTGCAATAGTAGAATAATAATATCACAACTTGTTTTGAGTCATATAATAAAAGCCATAAAATTGCCAGAATAATGGATAAAATAGGCATTTTTCCATAAATGGTTGTAAGAATAAATCAGTAATAGGCAAACCACAAAAAAATTTAGCAATTTTTTATTTATTTAAATGAGACAGAATTTAAATATGAGGGGAAAAAGCTGAGTTGTGACATACGTGTCAATGCAAGAAATGCTTCTTAAATATATATAGTTTAACAAATCTTGCAAGATTTAAGCAGTTTTATTCCACTAATATTTCAATTTTACTCTCAAGCAACCTTTTATTTTCCACAACTGAAGAATAACTAGACAATTATATTATTTAACAGGAATATGTTTATATTATAGTTACATTAGTAGTATAACATTTTCCTCATGATTACCATTTTAAACTCTTGTGATATTACCACTTTATTTTTGCAACTTGATGATTTTTTTCTCTCATCGGAAATTGAAGTTTGACCCCCCAAAAAAAAGAGTTGGATTAAAATAAACATCCCTCGTAATATTCCAACTTCAATGTGGCTCGCTAATACTCCTTGGTGGAGTTAACGGCATCCTCCTCATTCATCTTGTTTTCTGTCCCCTTTAGCACAAATGTCACTTTTAGATTTTAAAATAAGGTTATACAGATTAGTTACATTGTAGACAAAATAGTGCTGATTCTTATTAGCTTGTTTACATGACAATGTCGGCCATTCTAATCTGTTCAGAGGTTTACACTGAGGTGTTTATTTATTGTCTGGCCCATCCTCTCGATGTGACTTGACGTAATTCCCAGTGTGGCGTCGAGCCACGTAGCCGTCGCGGCCCACGTGGCTAAAGTTGCGCGGGTCATGGTTCCCGTCTTTGCTCTTAATCAGCTATTATGATTAGAAACAGCTGAATCATAGTTACGCAGGAAAGAAAGCCAGCTTGACGCTGACTCCTGGAACAATGACATTGTGGTCAGACTGACCAATCATATTGATAGTGGCGCTGAGAGCTAATCTGGAGTCTTTGGAAAGTGTTTGATCGGAAATAAAAACACCAATTATTTCTGTAAGCCTTATCGTGTTTAACTCATTCACTGCCATTGACGGCTATAGACATAAAAATGTAATTTAAACTTTTTTATTTGCATTTTGTTAACAAGAGTATGAAAACCTAGATTTTTTTGTACATTTAGAACAGATCTAAAATTTGTGATTAATCGTGAGTTAACTAGTGAAGTCATGCGATTAATTACGATTACAAATTTTAATCACCTGATGCCCCTAATTTTTCATAACCTTTTATTAAAAAAACAAAAAAAATCTTTTTAATTTAATTTTTATTTAAAAAATATATATTTTTCTTTAAGATTTTTTTTATTTTTAATTAGGGGCGTCGGGAGATAATTTTTTAAAAATGTAATTAATCGCATGACTTCACTAATTAACTCACGATTAATCACAAATTTTATATCTGTTCTAATACAAAAAAAAATTCGAGGTTTTTATACTTTTAACTTACGTGGAAATTTTTTTTTAAACTAGAAATAGTTCAAATGAATTTTTTAGAGTCGTCAATGGCAGTGAATGAGTTAAGTTCACACTGAGCTGTAGTCTGTTCAAATAGTTACCACAATCATAAGGACTGTTTATAATAATAGGGCTCCACACCAGGCAACTCAATCCTTTTGGTGTCTATGGTAGGGAGAAAGCAAATGAATCAACACTGCCGCACATGCACATTGGCCTCATCTATCCGAGGACCCCCCCCCCCCCCGTAATTTACTCCATATTGACTCCCCATTTGCCATCCTATTACTATCATCATCAAGTCCATCCAGATTCAGATGATTTTATTGTATGAGCTTGGAAAAGTGTTGGTGCCTATTTTAGCTGACTAGTAGGTAGGGCACGTTTAAACAAGCAAGTTTTCTCTGCCCATGTTTCATCCAGCAGCACTAAGCACCTTCTCCTTTCCCCCAGTTGCTCCAGTAACTCCGCTCAAAGGCTTAGATTAAACAGGATTAGCGCGTTCAAAGATCTTCTCTCCCGCAGCCATCTGCCCATCTACCTTTTGAGCTAGGAAGTGTCTATGAGCACCATGCCACCGCCTCGCCGTTGTCTCTGCGGGAAAACAAGTGCTCGCTCGCTCCCAAAGTTGTGACCTCCTTCTGCACCGGGAGACTTTAAAGGATTTAAAATGTCCATCTTGTGGAGATGTCTTTTATTTAGTTTAGTGCTCACGTTTTGGGACCCGAGGACAGGTACGTATGACTTCATTGTGGGATTTCCTCCAAAAGTCCAGCCTGAGGTATTCTTTGTGTGTCCGCCAGACGCCACTCCGGAAGGGTCCTCCATGGGTCCGCTGGAGGCGCCGCTTGGCGACCGAGCGGCGCCGTTCCGGCGCGTTGTCAGTGTGTCCGACGTCACGGTGTCCCGAGGGAGTCGCGTGGCTCTGTTCAGACGCAAACGCAACATCCTGTTCCCCAGCGGAGTCAAGCTGTGCGCGCAGGAAAGCGCCAAGCAGGTGGTCGCAAACCACCTCAGTTTCTTCCATCTCAGAGGTAAGTCCGACTTACTTCTGTAAATATCTCCCAAAATGTCCCGTTGTGGTTGTTTTTTTGTCCCAAAAAGCCAGGGAGCAACAAAAACGTGCCTGTTGAGTTCATGTATTTGAAGCTTACTAAATGGAATTATTTTGAGATTTGCAGAATTTGCGTGTGACATCACACGTAACAGGGAGTTGAACTGAATTCTCAACTTGATTGGTCAAATTTTGAAACGTCTTTAAACGATCGGTTTTAGAATGAGGACTTGCTTTAGATTTCGAAACGTGCTTCTCGTACCACATCCTTGTCCGGTCCGCTCTCTTGTATTGATTTTGGTGCTTCCTCACGTGTCTAGTGTGCCAGGAGACGGTGTGGGAGGCTTTCAAAATCTTCTGGGACCGCCTCCCCGAGCAGGAAGAGTACCAGAGCTGGATGAACCAGTGCCAGGAAGGAGTGGTGACGGCGCGAGACATCGGCACCTACTTCAGCCAATCGGAGGAGCATCAGGGGGTGGTCAAAAAGGTGTGTGGACGTTAAGGTCACGTGATCGCGGGAAAGTCAAGTCACAAAGAAGGAACGAAACTAATTCACCAAGAATGAACAAACTAGAACATGAAAGTAGACCAAATTGACAATATAAGAGGAGAACTTACTAAATAATGAACAACTAACTAACAAATGAATGAATGAAGTACGAATCAAGTAATGAATGAAGCGAACCTGGTTAAAATCAGCCATTTTAAATTGAAAAGAAAACATTTCCTGGCTGTAGAAACGGCGAACGCAAACGTGTACTCTTCGGTTCAATAGATATATTTCAAATAAGTGAATGTTAGGTTTTGTAAAGTGCTTTGGACACCGTCTGGTCTAGATAAAGCGCTACATAACTTAGTGCACTTAATTTACCATTTAGCATTTTGATCAAATTAGATTTTTCATTTGTTGGCCTGTGACATGTTTTTTTGGGTGTGTGGGGGGGGGTGTGTACATGAAGTAACCATTCGATTTAGGATTTAGTGAGTCTGAGCTCACAAACTAACTAAACTAATGAAACTAAAAAGTTAACCTTGTAGAATATCACTTTAGTAAATATTCTAACATAAAATGTACTTAAGTTTCAAAAGTAGGTTTCTTCTATTAAATGTACATACTTAAAGTCATTTAAAACTGTGAGTGGTTCAGAGTTTTGATTATGATTTTATTTTTATTTAGTTAACAGCAGTGTAGTGTGAAGTTAGTGATCAAAGTTAGCTAGCACACGTTAGCTGAGCCATCACATTAGCCATTTGCCTAAACAAGCTCATGATAACTAAAAGAACGTTAATGTTTTGACTTACATTTGCCACCTTATTTTAGTTTAACTTGCAATATTTCTCTCCTGGGTAGCTTCAGTGTTATAACATTTCTTTAATGTAGACTAACGTGTACCTTCGCTCATTACATTTTCCAAGTAGCCTGCCTGACACTGGCAATAGTGGTGCATTTAAAAATAGTAACAGTCTGCCTGTATATCCGTCACATGATATTAGCAAAGATTTTGTTATGAATAATTAAGCCAGTTTATTATCACCTTTAATCATGTGCAACTGATGTACATGATCAAATTTCTGACTTTTTTTTTTCTGTACAGGTAGCATGTTGCATTGTTACAACAGTTTAAGTAACTGATATTTGACCAACAAACTGCAGCAACACCTGTAGACAGACAGTCTAACAATTCTAACAAAACCTATGCAAAAAATGACTAATAATATTACTAGACCTTACAGAGTCCCTTACAGTAGTTGATGAATTAATCATGATTTATTTTCTATTGATGTTATTTTTGTCTAGTGCGCAGCGGCTAACGTGAGCACATTAGCATCCACTGTACGTCTCCTTGGAGGTCCCCTTGACCTCCGTCAATCCTTTTGGGCGCTTGAGATTGACACAGAGTGCAACAACAACAAACTCAGCAGGAGGAGGCTAATGCTTGTTAACCTTTCCTTGTTCTTCTTCATACTTGCAGAAAATGGCGGCGCCCGGCTTGAAGAGGTAAATCCAATCAATGGTGTTCGCCAGCATGAAAACATTGCCTGTTGACTTCATTGATTTCTTTTGTTTTTAATTGCCTCCCCCTCCGATAATGTGTAGTGAACCCACCAGGTCCGGACACCATACATGCAGGTAAGGTCACCTGACTTCTTCAAATCTTGGTCGCCGTGTCTCAGTCAATCGTCGTTTAAATCAACACGTTATAAAAATTGCATATGCATACTAGTGAGGATGCAATTTATCTTATGTTACAGGTAAACCTTTATTATTATTATTATTATTATTATTATTATGTAAAGTCCTTTCCAAAAGTATTGGAGCGGCAAGGTCAATTCCCTTGTTTTTGTTGAACAATGAAGACTTTTGTGTTTCAGAGCTAAAGATAAAATATAAGACAAAAACTTGAAATGCTTTGACTGCAGCCTCTTTCAGTTCTTATTTGTTTCTCCCTTCAGTCTCCTCTTCATGAGGTAAAATGTAGGCTCTATTGGGTTCAGGCCTGGTGATTGACTTGGCCAATCTAAGACCTTCTACTTTTTCCTGATGAATTCCTTTCTCGTGTTGGCGGTGTGTTTTGGGTGATTGTCTTGCTACATAATGAAGCTTCTCCCAATTAGATGCTTTTTTTCCCCCTGTAAATTGCCATCTTTCCATAAAATCATGTCATTAAAAACAATTGATAACAGCACATTTCTGTAATTTTAAGCATTAGCATTCATGATACAACATATACTTACTATATTTCTAAATAATTTAATTGTTTTAAAATGTGCTAATTTTTCTAATTAAACATTAAAAACAGACTGAAAATAAGGAAAAATCTGTATTTTAATTATGGAAAAAAAATATTTTTATGATAAGTAAGTAAGAATAATTTTTTGCTATTTCACAGTATTTACCACATTAAAATTACGTTGCGTACCTACAGTTTAGTAAATAAACTCTTCTTAGCCACTTCACTCAAAAAAAAACCTAAAAAAAAGTTATTCAAAACATTAGAGCCAATCTAAAATTTCTGGTGGTTATTTTTATATCAAAATCTATTTATATTACTACTAATATTTATTTTACTCTTACTAGTACTAGTAATTCCATAGCTACAGTATATCCATATTCTATTGTTTTTTATTTTTAGCACTCCGGCTCCCGATGTGACGATCACCACCAAGGCCTCTGCCAAAGGTGAGCATCCCTTCCACCAAAAATGCATACTTTATAATTATGAAATTATCCTGTTAATTGTATTGATTAATTCAGAATATTATATCTCAATCATTCAGAAGACATTGGAGAGACAGAAAAAGTGGAGGAAGCAGCTGTCATTGTGCCAGAAATGGAGGTGAGTCCATGCTCTATACATGAATATTGGCAGCGTACGACAGTGCGGGTTTGATTCCCGGTCAGTGCACCAATACCTAACCACTGCCCATGCTCAGATAAAAATGGACGCGTTGCGCCAGGAAGGGCTTAACAACTATTCCGAGCAGAATCATGCGAGAGACTCGCCGTGGCGACCCGTGGCAGAGAAAAGCTGAAATTCATTTCTTCTGCTTATTCATTCATGTGCTTGATTTTTCTTCACCGCAATTCCACAGCTGGACAACGACATTCCTGTGGAGCCGTTATCTGCGGGCGTATTGGAGCAGGTGGTGGAACTGAGCATCCTCCTCACGGGAGTCATGTACAACGATGAGTTGGGCGACCCCCACTCGCTGCACTATCAGACGCTCAGCAGACAGCTTGCTCAGAAGGTCTTACACACGCACGCACGCACACACACACACACACACGCACACACACACACACACACACACACACACACAGTTTAGTAAAGATTTGGAAAGCCAGGTGTAATATATGTACAGGTATATATTATATTAAAAAAAAAGCCTGTACAGTATGTACACTTCTTTAAAAATGAACATTTTATAATGAACACATTGGGAAAAATATTTTGAGATGTAATGTATGTCAATCATAGGTGGCAAATCCAGGTCCAGAAAGTAAAAACCCCGCCACAGTTTGGCTTTAGCCCGTGGTGCTAGCTAGCTCCCTAGCTAGCTCCCATGGTGCTCTTTTACCTGCTACGGAGCTAGCTAGCACCACGGGCTAAAGCCAAACTGTGGTGGGGTTTTTACTTTCTGGACCTGGATTTGCCACCTTTGATGTCAGCAATAAAAATAATACACAGTATATATATATATATATATATATTATTATTATTATTTTTTTTGTTAAACCGCTAAACCTTCCTTCCCGTTAATGCTAATGTTTTTTTGACTGTGGTGGTAGTTTTCGCACAATCGTTTCTATTATTTATTTCCTCTCACCATCATGTAACAAAAATACACAGTACTGTACCTAATGAAATGTCCAGTGTCAAAACATCACAACAAAGTGTATTTGTGTAGATTGAGGACGCTCTGTCGGGACTTCCCGGTTTCAAGAGCGTGTCAGTGATGGACTTCAGGTGAGTTTTCTCTCACGTGGCTTAATCCTACCTCATCCCATTTGTGTCGGATCCACTTGATGTTTACTGCCAGATACGCCGTGCATAAGTGACGCTCCTTTAAAATGGCGTTTCCCTTGTTTTTATGGAGGCCTCACAAGGATCTGCAAGGGTGAGTCAGCCTTCTCTCACCTTGAACTGTGGCTAAAAAAACAGTAGTTCCTTAAGCTTGTAGATCCTCATCAGTGTGTGTGTGTGTGTGTGTGTGTGTGTGTACGTGCTTATTTGGTGTGTGTGTAGCTGGGAGAGTGGGCACGTGTTTCCCGCGTCTCACTCGCCGCTTGTGCTAATGGTCTTAGCAGGATTCAGTCACCTGTTAAAGTGGATCAGCGGCGAGGCCGGAGGGGGCGGTGAGAATGATTATTAGCGCTTTAGCACCTGAAGATGATGACTTAAGAAAAGAAAAGATGCTCAGATGTTCATTTTCAGTAGTCTGTTCCAGGGTCAAACTGTGGCCATCCTCGAACCTTTATCGTCTCTACTGGTGTAAGTTAACAGTTAAAACAAGTGCTGAAAGAAGTTGAACCATTCTAAAGTTGTTTCTTAACCCAGTCCTCATTCTGCTTACTCATCCCCAGACAAAAATGCTAACATTTGCAAAAGTGTCTCAATATTATATGCTATATCCCAGAAAAAAAGATGCTACTCAGTCAAACTGTAGCTAGCACTAGTAGCTAATGTTAGCAGTGGCGGCATAAATCCACCGTCTCACAGCTAAATGTCTTCTAGCAGCTACTAATACCTTAGTTATTGTTATACTCCATCTTAAGGCAAACAATATGATACTTGAGTACAATATTGTGTTTTTATACATAACAGCAGTAACGGATAAATAGGCTTGGCCATGTCATTGTCATGTGCTCGTATTGGTGAGTATCATGGTCTATGTAGTTCACAATGTTGTGTTCAGCTGAACTAAAGTAGTAATGTTTTTTTATTTTATTTATGGAGATGTTGAAAAATATTTGCTGGTATGATTGATTTATATGCAAGATAACCACTGCCAAATAATTCCTAATTAAAATTAAACTGCTCTAATAAACTAAGCACCAGAAGGTGCTATAACGTCACCAATGGAATCGAACCGTTTCTCACGTTTTTATGTTCTGCTTTTAGTATCGTGACATGACGACGACGATATTGTGGCAATTTTTATATTGCGATATCACAATATTGCCATTATGGTTATGGTTACATCCTTACTAGTGTCTCAGCTAACGATTCGCTAGCCAGTCAATCTGCGGGTGGTGCTAGCAGCTAACATTAGCAATGGTACTAAGTGGAACCTTGGCTCGTGAATGCCACAACACTTTCCAAGAAGTATTGCCTTTGTTTACGCACCATGCTTCGGTTCACACAAACAATCTCAAAGTACAGATCATTCCATTCATCTCAATGGAAAACTGTATTGTTTACATTTGTATTTGGAATATCAGAATGAATTAAGTTTGTGAACCACTCAATTCATTTTCATCCAGTGAAATGTAGGATTAAAAAAAGCGATGATGTGATTGCATGTTGATTAGGTGCATCCAATTAAATACATTTGCGCAATCATCACCATTAGCCAGTTCCCTTCTTTGAATCACACACCAGGTGTGCTGACAAAACATTTATTCACCGTGATGATGTCACCAAGACCATGTGACTGTGAGGAGGGGCAGAAGAAAAGAGTAAATCAATGTCTCCACTGTGTGCAAAGTAGGTCAGAGTGGACAACTCGCAGTAGTCATCCTTGGCTGATAGATGACTTTTTCCTCTCCGAAGCCTCTTTGGACGTGTCCCGCACCATTAGCAAAATATTGATCGTTGTGCTGACTCGGCCTATAGCGCCTCCCGGGCAGGAGTCGACTGGCCGAGTCATCCGTCATGGCTGGGCGATGAACAACTCTTTTAACAGCCTTTAGCGTCACATGATGAGACACCTCACTGTCATACACGCTCTTTGTTTCAGCAGGAAGCCAATTATTCTGGATGTTTCTGGGTCAGGGTTCTTGATTGACCGGTTGTACCAAAAAACTCCTGAAATTTACGATGGCCAGTCTGCCCCTTGTGGTTAAAGCCAAAGTGTATGATCTTTAGCCCCATCTAGTGGTGAACTAATCAATTCAATCTAAAAACTCACTATTGATTTCAATAAGCAAAAATAATATCACATTAACGTACATTAAATAAATAAATAAATAAATATATATATATATGTATAATCGTAGGTAGTAATCACTAATTATATTACAAGAGGCTGCCATGTTTCGTCGCCATCTTGCTGCTACATCGAGTGTCGGACCCAGTGGGTCGACCATCGCTTACCTTCCACAGCTGTGGCCTTCGGGCTCTTGTCACTTTAGCTTCCCACTAGCTGCTCTTGTTAGCCACTCCAGCCTATGCTTCGGCTAAATGTGACTCGCTCGGTCTTTTTGTGTCACTCACCGGGCTTCACACAGGCTGCCAAGTTGCCGTCGCTCGTCAAGATGCGCGTTTGCTCACGCTAAATAAGAATTGGTGGTAGACTTGCAAAGTGTGGTCTGTCTGAGCCACCATAGTGTGCGTGCTTGTAAATTACATTTCAGCTGCATTCTATGCTATAGTGACATCTAGTAGTCACTTATTACACACTGTGCCTTTAACTCATTTGCTCCGGAAAACGTATAAATACGTTCTATTTTAAGTATGATCATGCTCCCAAAAACGTACTTATACATTTTTTATGTTTCTTTGTTTTTTATGCTAGAGAAGGCATTGAAGAGAATGCTTGAAGCAATGGTAGTTATTACAAAAACGGCCAGCAGGTGGCACAGAGTATAACAGATCAACCAGGGCCATGTTGCAAAAAACTCTTTTCCCCACTGTTTTAAACAGATTTGTGAATAATGATGAAATTTGGCTATATTCTAATGCTATTTGCTGCAAAACGGACAGATAGCAATAGCGTGAGCAAAGGGGGTTGCTTCAGTGAAAATAGCTGGGAGTGAATGAGTTAAAAGGGGAAGTCAGAATGTCATGTTTAGACTAGTGATGTCACACATAACATTATTTTAAAGAAATGTTTGAGGTTGACTTCCCCTATAACTTACTAGGGTACGTCAGTTAGATTCCCCAAGCACTGCCGGGGTGATGTGAGCAAGGCGCATACCCGTCAACTGCTCAGAGCGCAATCCCCTGCATGTCAACAAGAACTTATGTGTAAATCGAATTTCCGGGAACTAACAGAAAGTCTGTTGTCCACCCAGGCTGGACGGCATCGTGGTGGACTACGCCGTCACCCTGGCGGTGGACGACGCCGGCATCAGCAGTGACCAACTGGACTACCTTACCCTACAGTCCAACCAGGTGGAGAACTCGTACCGCGAGGTCAAAGAGCACCCGACGCTGGTCTACGCCATCAGCGAGCTCAAGACCTTCGTGACGGAGGACCTCCTGAAGGACGCCCTGGAGAGCGGTAAGACGCGCCTGTATTATAACAGCGGCTACTTGTGAAGGCGCTTGCTCCGCCGTCCAACGCAAACTTTGGCGTGTCACCCGACACTCGGCAGACGCTGCAGCGACATGACGACACGACGCTTTTGCCACTTGAGAAAACATTCTGAAGCACACTCATCTGTTTCTTGTTTGTCTGCTCTCGTCGTCAGAGAGGACAGAAGCAAAATAGAAAAGAAAAGTGGGCCATATTTAATGAACAAATAACAGCGGCAGGTTTTCGGGACGGCGTAACCCGACTGCGCTGCGGTTTGGGTCCTTGTCACCGACTGTGCCGCAAAGCCATGAGGACAAGAAATGGGAGACGCTGGGGATTTTGACTTGGCTTTTGTTTTGGCCGTGGGAAGATGTGGAGAGATTGCACACATCTGCTCGTTAAGTAGGTTAAAGCCTCTACTGCTGCACCTGAAACTTAATGGCATGGCTTTGTCAACTGATGACCTTTTCAGATATCTTGCAGGTGTTTAGTCAGGAAGGTAAACGCTGTCAGATTGAAACATGTTGCACGAGTTCGGAGTTTGCCGTTCCAGCCTCATTTTTGTATTCATGATGGTGTTTCTCTCCTGCTTCCACAGTGTCCGAGACCCCCGAGACCGTCCACATTGCAGGAGAAACCTCGGTGAGTCCGGATCGGCACAAGCACAATAACCGTGACACAGATGTGATTAGCCCACTTTTAATCGTATCCGTCCATTTCCTATAACGCTTATCCTGTTGAGGGTCACGGGTGCGTCACGTATGTCAGGTATTAGCAATCAGTACGGCTCCCAAGAAAGTGAAATGTGCAAGTAATTGTGCTATTAAGAAGTGATGATAAAGCCGGGACTTTTGGCCATCAAACACTAGTTTTTTCCATTGTTTTATGTGTAACATCGGTCACAATGAGTGTGTAACATTGTTTAAGTCTATGCGGTTTGTCGTTTGCAAATTCTTCAAAAATCATATGAATTTTACATTGTCGTGACATAGACCGTACCCTCATTATTCAAGTACCTGCCCACTTAATTACACTTCTTTTTATAGCTTTATATTTTTCCTGATTAACTCATTCACTCCCATTTTCACTGAAGCAACCCCCTTCGCTCCCGGCTGTTTGACTGGATTTTGACAGATTTTGCAAGGCCTACAGAATATTGTGTTCTATTGCTAAAAAAACATGAAACCTACCAAAAGAAAGATTAGAGTCTCTTCTTTCATCGGTTAAAAAAAAGTTTTCATTTTGCAGCAATTAGCATTAGAATATAGCCAAGTTTAATCATTATTCACAAATCTGTTTTAAACTTTGGGGAAAACGGCTTGTTTGCAACTTGGTCTGGATAATTCTCTTATACTCTGCTGTCACCTGCTGGTTGTTTTTGTAATAACTACCATTAATTTAACCGTTCTCTGCAGTTTAGAGGCTGCATCAAAGCCTTCTGTATGCTCTAGCATAAAAAAACAAAACATAAAAATGTATAAATGCATCTTTGCGTCACTGGTAATATTTAAAATAGAACGTATTTATATGTTTTTGGGTGCAAATGAGTTAAAAATGTTAATGCTTTTAGTGAGCTTGAATGGAAAATAGCATTTCCATTAATTTCAAATTATGAGTTTGGTCATTTTAAAATGAATTAAACTCAAATTTAAAGGCTCCACTGTATTCCAAAATACAAAATAAAATAGGATTTTATTCTTTGCTGTATGTGTATTGTGACTGAAGCTAGCTAGCAGTTAGCAGCAGCTCACCAGGTGTAACAGGGATGAGCGCACCAAGGCGAAGGATGAAGCGGATTAGTTTGTTTATTGTTGTAATAATCTGCTGCTATTCTGGGGTCAAGCGATACCATCTAACGTCTGACTTGACTTGTGCGGCGGAGCCCTTCGGGGCTGCTCTAAATAACGTCTGGTGGTTGACTTAATTGAAAGCCACAATTCCGTGAAGTGAAAAAATAAATGCCGGGAAGTAAATAAAAGCTGAAAGCAAATCCTTGATTCGGCTGATTGCAGTGCTTTTTCAGACATTCTTTGGAAAATATCATTTCGTTACTATATTGATGGCGGCATCGTGTTCCATAAACTTTGGCCCGGGCACAAAAACAGATTCACTTAGTGGAACGCTAAAAGGAGCCCTGATGGAAACGCAGATACACAAACAAAAACGGACACGCTATATAGGAAGAATCGTCCATAACTCGCCTACCAGCAAAGCTTTCTAGTGTTTCTAATACTGCACTCCTCGTACTTACGCATGTTTGACACATCGTCTCAACAGTTTTGGTGCGGCTCATCTTCATTAATTTGAATTAATAGCAAAAGCAGAGCTCCAAATGTTTGACTCTCGTGGATGAAGCCAGAATTGTGTCAGCATTAACTTTTACTTAATACAACCAATTAAAACATTGCCAACATATTACAAGCATTTTAATGTGTTTGCAGATAAATTATTATAATGAAAGCCAGTGGGTAATTCCAGTTAAGCTTTTAAGCGAGCATGTTGAACCCATTTTGTGTCGACACTCACAGGGTTGAATTACGGGAGTACGCACATACACACGGCAACTTTCATGTTACATTCATTGCTTTCAATTTCTCTGGAATTTCTTCCTGAAAATTACCATATAGGTCTTGACTTGAAACAGATGTCGCAAGCCCACTACAACCTTGAACGGGCTTGCTGGTTTTAAACAATGAATCATGTTTGTGATGCAGAACGAACCGGCGGAGGTTCTCATCCCGGACGACGTCATGGATGACGTCAAGAGAGACCAGTTGCTGCCTGAAAGCGCTGAAGGAGACACGGTGGAGCCATCTGAAAGCGACATTGTTGTTCTGGAGGAGAGTGTTGAGATACCCGCCCCTGCTGTGGTTGTGACATCTGCACCAGAAACTGGCAGTGAGTTTTTATTGTCAAACCACGTTTTGAATCTCCATGGAGAAATCTTAACCATGTTTTGAACATTTTCTATGAACTAGTTTGGGCATGGTTAATAGTAGCTGGTCAGTTAGAGTTAGTGTTATAATAAGGTTAATCCAAACCATGGGTCAGCCACCTTTACTGTCAAAAGAGCCATTTTAGGCCAAAGAAATAACAAAAAAATCTGTCTGGAGCCAAAAAACGATGAACGAAACAGTTGTTAGTGCTAGTCTAATGCAGTGACCATAACAAAATTAATATAATAAATATGCAGCATCCAATACTTTGAGATTCATTTTCTTTTACCTTTTTTTTCTCCGCTTTTTGATTTTTTTGGTGACATTTTTCATACTTGGTTTATCATACACAAACTTTTCAGCCTTTCTGTCATATTCCTGACATTTTTATCAATGTTATGGTCATATTTTGGTAATTTTCTGCCTCTCTTCTTCCAGTTTTTGGTCATTTTATGGCTATTTTGAGGGGGGGGGAATTCTGCCTTTTTTTGCTATCAATTAAAATTTGGGGGGTCAATTTTGTGGACATTTTATGGTAATTTTCTGGATTTCTTCTTTGGTTTTGGGATATTTAATAGTTACATTGTAAACTTTTTTTTTGCCTTTAAAAAAAAAATTCAGGCTTTTTTGGCAATTCTAAAGACATTTTATGGTCATTTTCAGACGTTTGTTTTTGGACATTTTATGGTTACTTTGAGCATTTTCTTTTTGTGCCTTTTAATTGAATTATCTGACGTTTTTGGCAAATTCATGACATTTTATGGTAATTGTCTGTTTTCCTCTTTCTTTTTAAACATCTTTTATCACTTTTTTGGCATTTTTAGTAATTTAAAAAAACATTTTTTATTTACTTTTCGTCTCTCTTTTTCTGTCAATTAAATTTTTTGAGACATTTTTTGAATATTTAGTTTTCTTTTTTTTTTTATCTAAATAATTAATTTAAAGAATATTTTATCTAAAAAATTTATATTAATAACTAATATTTTTTAAGAAGCCACAGCCATGTGGCTTCAGAGCCGCAGTCTGCAGATCCGTGACCTAAACCATTGCTAGTCGCTCACTGGTTGAACATATTCAGTTTTCAGTCTAACAGCATTATGTCAACTAGGCCAAGGATTCCGTGAGCAAGGGGCTTCTTTAAATTTGCAAAAAACGATCCCATCTTTTCATTCCTAACGCACCAGTTTCACTAAATTTCTTGTTTAGGCATCCAGGAAGAGGATCTGCTTCTGGAGAACACCGTACAGACTACTGCTGCAGACAAACCCGCCGACGAAGACCAGCGGGAGCCTCCCCCCTCAGAGGATCAAGATGGCGCCACGTTGCCTGAACCACCAGTGGTGGTGGAGGCCTCAGGCACAGGTGACGTGGACAACCTGCTGTGGCCAGATACAACTCCGGCGACAGAAGGCACTGAAGACGTGGTTGTTCTGGAAGAGGAACATCTGGACAATGGGGTCGACACTGAAGACCTCCTCGTGAGCGAAACCGCAGAGGATGACTTTGTTCCTGATGTAGTGAGTGAAGCAGTTGAGGAAGGAGACTCAAAACATCTTGAGGAACCTTTAGTTGAAGAAGCTGTCATGGAAGAAGCAACAGAGAGTGACGGGCAAACTCCTGAAGGAGCACCAGGCTCAGTTCCGGCGTCTCTTGAAGAACCTCCAGAAGTTTCCGAAATCGCAAGTGACGACGTCGCAGACG
This sequence comes from Vanacampus margaritifer, assembly GCF_051991255.1. Lineage (NCBI taxonomy): Eukaryota > Metazoa > Chordata > Actinopteri > Syngnathiformes > Syngnathidae > Vanacampus > Vanacampus margaritifer. The sequence goes on from NC_135442.1 coordinate 15,014,913, forward strand.
ACGACATCCTGCTGGTCAACAAGGATGCACCTGAATCATCGGTCAGCGTTCCTTTAAGCCCCGCCCAACCAACTGCAATGTCCGCCGAGAAGGAGTCCCCCTTCACGCGTGTAGCTGATGTCAATATAGCTGTTGAGGGCCATCCTGACATTGACGTGCCTTCACTCGTGGAGGTAAGCCTGAATATGGCGCAGGAGGTAAGAAGGTTGACGCTGACTCACAAGAAACTACCCTTGTTCCTTAGATCCACAACAATGGTGAAAATGATTCTCCCATCGATGACCTCGCTTATGACATCTTCCATTACGGCTTGACCAACCACACGGAAGAAGGCAGCACAGGGTTCCCGTTCAGCGTATCACAAGGCACCGATCCGGCCAGCATTGCCATGCCGGCCAACCCGGGTCGAGCACTCATGGTGTTCTTCAGCCTGAGGGTGACCAACATGATTTTCTCTGAGGATCTCTTCAACAAGAGTTCCGCTGAGTACAAAGCACTGGAGCAACGCTTCCTAGAACTGGTACACCTAAAACAAACAATCACTTATGCTAATTTACATTTTCACTAACACGTGTACAACTTCGTCCTGCAGCTTGTTCCCTACCTCCAGTCCAACCTAACCAACTTTGAGAACTTGGAGATCCTGAACTTCCGCAATGGAAGCATTGTAGTCAACAGCCGGATGAAGTTCGGCAAGCCCGTGGCTCAGGGCGTCACCACCACCGTCTATCTGATCCTGGAGGACTTCTGCAACACGGCCTACCAGACCATGAACCTGGCCATCGATAAGTACTCCCTGGATGTCGAGTCAGGTTGGTGTTTTACTGTGAGATTATGGGTAAGATCTTAAGTGTAATAGATGTCCGATATAATAATAAAAAGGTTAAATATGAGTATTTCCTCAAGGGAGACGGTGTGACAACTCTGTCAGAGAGTTGTTGTTTTTTGCGGTAGTGCAAAGATTCCCAAACAGGGGGTGTGGATGAGTGTAATGACAATGATTGATTATTTTTTTTCACGGCAAGACTGTTCCATCCATTTTCTATACTGCTTATTCTCATGTTGGTCACGCGTGAGTTGGAACTCCATCTGGAATCCCATCTGACTTTGGGCGAGAGCCAGCCAATCACCGAGCCCAAAGTCCAAACAAACAAACATTGACACTCACGTTCACTTCTAAGGATAGTTTTAGAGGCTTCCAAGAACCTAACATGCATGGTTTTGGAATGTGGGAGGAAGCACGGCGAGAACATGCAAATTAGACACAGGAAGTCAAACCTTGAGAACTGTAATGTGGATGTGCCAACCACTATACCACCACCCCGCCACCCACAACATAAAGAAGGTAAATATAGAAGAAATATGACAGAAGTTATTAAAGAGGGTGCGAGTCAGTTTTTTTTTTTTTTTTGGTAGTAAGAGCAGGGATTCTCGTTAAACATCACGACTATTAGGAGAGCGCGGCATACAAGTCTTACCTCGACCCATTGACAGCGAGAATGGCCGATGTAGTACAACGTCACAACAAATAAACAAATCCGAATAAGGGTTTCAGATAATGGCTGGATCACAGAAGTGTTTTTGGTGAAATTAATAGTCCACTGTAACCTGTACACGTGGCTTACATTTTTTTGGGCAAGGGCTAAGTAGTGACATCAAACATGACATCATGAGTGGGTCGACTAACTCCTCACTGAACATCAAAGGCTACCGCCATGCCCATGAAGTCACCCTGGAAAATAATGTCTTCACGTAACATGAGACCATGAGTCAGTTTCTAATATTCCATCCCCAAAAACGGTCACTCATGTTTTGTTTGCAATGCAGACTGTCAAAGTCTTTCTAAATCAAATGCTTTGCACACTTCTGAGGTTGCAAAAAACATGACTAAGGTCTTTTTTTTCCTGTTCATATGTTCCTCTGTAGCAATAAAGTTCAAACACATGTCGGCTTTCTTTTATTGCTCCCTTGTTGATACAACCAACATAGCTTATGTGCTTATTATTGAGACAGAAAGACATCTTGCTCTCGTAGGAACAGATGACAACGGTTAAGAATCATCTTTACAGTTTTGTTGCAGCTATAGCCATAATGTTAACTTAGCCACTATTATATATGTTATCAGTGCTGTTAGCATTAGCAGTTGTTATGAACATCCTAAACACAATTTGTCAACTTAGCATTAGCTAGCATTTTCATACCGTTACCATTATATGCCAAGTAGTACCCCAACAAAAAGGGGCTATACAGGTCAAATGTTTTGGGAGCCTTAGTCACTCTTGTATTTGTTTTATGTTCTGCCAGCATTAGCAGTTGTTACAAACATCCCAAACACAATTTGGCAACGTAGCATTAGCTAGCATTTTCACACTGTTACCATTAGTATGCCAAGTACACCAACAAAAGGGGGCTATACAGGTCAGATGGAGCCTTAGCCACGCTTGTATTTGTTATCTGCGATGCTAGCATTAGCAGTTGTTACGAACATCTTAAACACAATTTGTCAACTTGGCATTAGCTAGCATTTTCATACTGTTTCCATTACTACGCCAAATAGTAGCCTACCCCAACAAAAAGGGGATATACAGGTTTGGAGCTTTAGCCACTCTTGTATTTGTTATATGTGCTGTGCTGATAGCAGTTCTTACAAACATCCTAAACACGATTTTTCAACTTAGCATTAGTTAGCATTTTCATACTGTTGCCATTATTATGCCAAGTAGTACCCCAACAAAAAGGGGCTATAGAGGTCAGATGTTTTGGGAGCCTTAATTAGCCACTCTTTTATTTGTTATCTGTGCGGCTAGCATTAGCAGTTGTTACGAACATCCTAAACACAATTTCTCAACTCAGCATTAGCTAGCATTTTCATACTGTTACCATTATTATTCCAAGTACCCCAACAAAAAAGGGCCTATACAGGTCAGATGGAGCCTTAGCCACGCTTGTATTTGTTATCTGCGCTGCTAGCATTAGCAGTTGTTACGAACATCTTAAACACAATTTGTCAATTTAGCATTAGCTAGCATTTTTATACTGTTTCCATTACTATGCCAAGTAGTAGCCTGTTGGGCAAAAAGGGGCTATACAGGTTTGGAGTCTTAGCCACTCTTGTATTTGTTATATATGCTGTGGTGCTAGCATTGGCAGTTGGTACGAAAATTCTAAACACAATTTGTCAACTTTGCATTTTCATACTGTAGCCATTACTATGCCAAGTAGTACCCCAACAAAAAGGGGCTGTTCAGGTCAGATGTTTTGGGAGCCTTAATTAGCCACTCTTGTATTTGTTATCTGTGCTGCTAGCATTAGCAGTTGTTACGAACATCTTAAACACAATTTGTCAACTTAGCATTAGCTAGCATTTTTATACTGTTTCCATTACTATGCCAAGTAGTACTCTGTTGGGCAAAACATGATCAGCATACAAAATGTCTTATGAACTGCGACCAGCGCCCCAACATGATTGCTAAAAAGCGAAACTATTCCCCTTCTTATTAAAGTGCTGATACCACATGTGTACTAAATGTGTTTTTGATCTGCTTTGACACTTACTGCACAATAACATTCCTGTGGTTCTGCGACTTGCAGGCGACCAGGCTGACCCGTGCAAGTTCCAGGCATGTAACGAGTACGCCCAGTGCAAGGTGAACAAGTGGTCGGGCGAGGCCGAGTGCGTGTGCAACGCCGGCTACTTCAGCGTGGACGGTCTGCCTTGTCAGAGCATCTGCGATCTACGCAGCGACTTTTGCCTCAATGACGGCAAGTGTGACATCATCCCCGGCCAAGGAGCCATCTGCAGGTGGGTGGAGATTAGGGGGAAATGATCCATGTGTGTGTGTGTGTGGGTCAGGCGAGCGCGTCTGCCGGGTTTCGAGGCTTAAATCACAGCAGGCACGTCTTGTCTTTTGCATTGAAACGTATGAGAGGAAAACAGAACGCCTCCTGCTGCTTTTATATTTGCTCAAGAGTCCAATGTCCCTCCGTCCAAATCTTCCAATTCATACTGAGAAAGCATTAAAATTATATACAACATAATATATTTGAGTTCTCAAAACACTGTGTTACTTTTTCCACACACAATGACGACTTATACAACTGTGGACTTGCTTTAACCCTTCATAGAACACTTATTATACGGTATATGCTTATAATATAACCCCATTGTGTCTAATTTTCCTTAAATAGTGGCTATCCTTTAAAGCACGTCAGGAAATGGTGCATCATTCACTTAAGAAAAATAAACGCCTCCCACAAATAGATAGCATATACTGTAAGTATCCATTCCTACACGGGCATTAATTAGTTACATTTCATAACCTGGGCATAAAAAAAAGAAAACATTTAATAAAATGAGGAAAATATTACTAAATTAAAAACAAATTATTAACCAATAAAACAGTAAAATTTGACCTGGCAATACAATATGTCAAAAAACCTGCACCTATAATCATTACAATGACAACTTATAATACCATGAGATTTTCTAAGAAGAGAAATGCTTGAAGTAAGTGAAATGGTCTTAGACTTAAACTACCTGCTATGATAAAATATTATAAGAATATTTTGTATGTAATATAGACTCTGTTGCTGCTTAAAATTGCAGCACCTACAGAGGCATGTAATCGGTTTCTGAGATGAAACTAAGTTTGGAGTCTTGCCATATTAACTTGCACAGTATTAAAAATGATGACATGAAATCACATCTGCCTTTTAGTGCGACGCGTGGCATCCATTTTGATTGCATGTCAATATCTGCTTAGCATTGTTTGTTGGGATTATAATTATGAGAAAGAATACTGTGCCTCCGGTATCTTTTTAGCCCTATTTTTTTCATTGTCCTAGATCGTCTTGTTGTTTTATTATACCCATGCATGAGGTTAACCCTGATAAAGAGGGCATTTGGAACATGCGGTTGTTGTGCTCACTGCGGTTTCACCCAAATAATTATGAACAGACACGCTGGAGGCTGTAAGTCAAACAAACCTTTTGTTTCATCATAAAGTACTTATGGGTACTGTTTAAAGTAAACAAATGATGGTGGATCTCATGTTTTCAACGTTTACTGCCACGCCAATAAAACATAAATCAACCCAACGTACATATTGTAAAATGTTAAAACTATACCTTTTGAGCACAAGTAACAAGCATATGGCAGTTAACCAGCCGGTGGCTAGCGTGAGAAGCTAACATAACTGTATACATTCCCCACACAATGCTATGTATCAGATAGCTCAAAATACATGACACTGATCACACAAGATATAATTCAAAGTCTTTGGTTCACAAATGCTTGCTCAGGACTGGTTGACAGTTCTATCAATTCTATATATTATAAAAACAAAATGGACGTACACTGCCCTTCCCAGGTGTCGTGTTGGAGAAAACTGGTGGTACAGAGGAGAGCACTGCGAGGAGTACGTCTCGGAGCCTTTGGTGGTCGGCATCGCGGTGGCCTCAGTGGCAGGATTCCTCTTGGTGGCGTCTGGAGTCATCTTCTTCCTCGCCAGGACCTTACGGGATCAGTACGACAAGGATGAGTCCGAGGACCCATTACGGTAAGGGAACTTTTTCATATACACCTGAACTAGCCTAGCCTGAACTCACATTTTGCTAGATTGTACAATGCCTAAGCATCATTCATTCTTTTAAATGTCATATTTTCTTGATAAGGTACATGTAAGTCTTCATGAAGTGTTTTGGAGGTTTCAGAGAAAGCAGTTTATTTTCAAGTGATGTGCTACAACCATGAAGGAAGTGAACCTTAGACCCTTACTGGGTTTTAGAAGTATACCGTTATAACCGCGCTGGGATCCAGGAAGTGAACTGTTCCAGATTTGGAAGAGTCCAGGAAGTGTACTGTTTCAATCATGCTGGGTCCAAGAAAGGGAAATTGTTCCAATAATGCTTTGGAATTGTCACCATGCCAAGGCCAATAAAATGTACCATTCTTGATTATATGGTATGATATGCCCAAACTAGTCCAACAGTATCTTTTAGTGGCTTAACATTCTTAAGTACAGCTTACTTAGTGTGGGTGTGCTATAAATGCTTAAAATGGAAGACTTTCATACCTTCAAATAATATTTCCTAAAGAATCAATGGTTATTTTGTTTAAGGGGTCAAATGATGAGTGGACACTTCTCATGGCTGAACTGGCAGTTGGCCCCTCAACTTTAGTCATCACACAATCCTTCACTTACCTCTTGATTCATTATCCTTTTTTTTGGCAGTCACACAAAAGGAGGACACGTTCTTTACCCTCGATCCACAAGTGATTTGATTATCTACTCTGATAGGACGGTGATTTGCAGTATTAAGGCAATCGTCCTTGTGATAGTCTGGAGTGTGGTTTAGGCTTAGAGGAATTATTCTACATTATTAAGGGGTATTAAAGGTACATTTATTGCAGGCCATTCTGTTGACTTCTTGTTTCTCGGACTACTTCCAGACCAACTGCTTGATTAAGTCCGTAACACAGTTTGATTACCGTGTTCACACCTGACCAAGGCAGTGGACTGTTAAAGCTACGATAGGGCCAAAACAAGGGGATACTGTGCTATGGCCAAAGAACTGTATGATGCTAGGGCGATAGAAGTGTATCACTATGCCTGTTCTGGGTCCAAGAAAAGTAAGTTCCAATAATGCTTCGGCCAAGCAAGTGCACCAATCCAACAGTGCAAGAGCCAAGGAGGTGTCCGATTACAGTCCTTCTCTGGACGATTGAGTGTACTGTTACAACTGTTCTTGGGCCAGGGAATCGTACCTTTACAACAGTCTAGGGCCAAAGTACTGGAAGTGTACTGTTATGATACACACGGATAGAAAATGAACTTCAGTTCCAAAATATGCCTGTGTGAAAGAAGCCAACCCAAGCCCCTGCGTCACGATTTTCCACAGGCGCGCAGAGAGCATTCCGTCGCTGGACAGGGCGACCAAGTACAACCCCATGTACGAGAGCGAGGCCACCACCGGCTACAGCCACTACTACCGCCGCTACCCCGAGGCTCCCGTCTACAGCAGCGCCAGCGCCGAGGCCTCCACCGACTTCAGCAGCGAAGAGATCCGACACATCTACGAGAACAGCGAACTGACCAAGGAGGTGGGTCGCCGTGCGGTATCACACTTGTGCTCAGTGTAAACTTTTATCTGTGTGTGATGATCTGTGTGTTCCTTTCCGACAGGAAATTCAAGACAGGATACGCATCATCGAGCTCTACGCCAAGGACCGGCAGTTTGCAGATTTCGTGCGGCAGCATCAAGCGTAAACAAACACCACACACTTGTTCACCCTCCATTCCTCATAAAAGCCTCGCAAATGCATCCACGTGTTTATATTGCAAGTGATTCTCAAGTGCGTGTTTTTTTGCAGTGTTCTGGATACCCGAAGAGAAAGTTCTTCTGCGCACACATGAAAAAAGAAAAGAAGGTATTTCTAGTAAAATTGTCTCCTCTGAAAATCTAAATGAAAAGTATGCCTTTCTGTAACCCTGAATAAAAGACATCATCGTGTGATGAAAATACAAGATAATTCAAAAATAAAAAGGTGGCAGTCCAATGAAAAGCATGTATTGTCACCACATAAAGCCCGCCATCTAGTTTGCTAAGTCAGAAAGTGGTGTTGCAGAATGAAGAGGGTGTAATGTGCCAGGCCACCACATGGCTGTGAGACGAGTGTTTGTATTGCGGTTCTTACAAGGATTTTGTAGCTCCAGCAGTGCCAAGGTTAGTCGCCTTCTGGCTGCAACTTTGCATTTCGAGGACATTTACAATGCGCCTCCGACTCTCTACAAAACAGAACAATTGTGGCCCTCGGGCAGATTGCATTCTTGTGAATACAAAATTAGACCTTCCCCAAGGCCGAAGGA